>NC_083754.1:11433252-11617104 GCF_033458585.1 Syngnathus typhle
AGCGGCACAATTCAGAAAAAGTGCTCAGCTCGCCGAGAAAATGCGATTTAAGCAATAAAATTAAAAATTCTTATAAAACATAAACCAAACGTTGGAGGTGGTCATTTCTTCATGCGCAGTGATAAACTCGGCACTCTAAAGCACCCGAGAGCGTTTTTTTCGATGCCAACCTAACCAGAGTGACGGGAGCGGCACAATTCAGAAAAGGTGCTCAGCTCGCCGAGAAAATGCGATTTAAGCAATAAAATTAAAAATGCTTATAAAACATAAACCAAACGTTGGAGGTGGTCATTTCTTCATGCGCAGTGATAAACTCGGCACTCAAAAGCACCCGAGAGCGTTTTTTTCGATGCCAACCTAACCAGAGTGACGGGAGCGGCACAATTCAGAAAAAGTGCTCAGCTCGCCGAGAAAATGCGATTTAAGCAATAAAATTAAAAATGCTTATAAAACATAAACCAAACGTTGGAGGTGGTCATTTCTTCATGCGCAGTGATAACTCGGCACTCTAAAGCACCCGAGAGCGTTTTTTTCGATGCCAACCTAACCAGAGTGACGGGAGCGGCACAATTCAGAAAAAGTGCTCAGCTCGCCGAGAAAATGCGATTTAAGCAATAAAATTAAAAATGCTTATAAAACATAAACCAAACGATGGAGGTGGTCATTTCTTCATGCGCAGTGATAAACTCGGCACTCTAAAGCACCCGAGAGCGTTTTTTTCGATACCAACCTAACCAGAGTGACGGGAGCGGCACAATTCAGAAAAAGTGCTCAGCTCGCCGAGAAAATGCGATTTAAGCAATAAAATTAAAAATGCTTATAAAACATAAACCAAACGTTGGAGGTGGTCATTTCTTCATGCGCAGTGATAAACTCGGCACTCTAAAGCACCCGAGAGCGTTTTTTTCGATGCCAACCTAACCAGAGTGACGGGAGCGGCACAATTCAGAAAAAGTGCTCAGCTCGCCGAGAAAACGCGATTTAAGCAATAAAATTTAAAATGCTTATAAAACATAAACCAAATGTTGGAGGTGGTCATTTCTTCATGCGCAGTGATAAACTCGGCACTCTAAAGCACCCGAGAGCGTTTTTTTCGATGCCAACCTAACCAGAGTGACGGGAGCGGCACAATTCAGAAAAAGTGCTCAGCTCGCCGAGAAAATGCGATTTAAGCAATAAAATTAAAAAAGCTTATAAAACATAAACCAAACGTTGGAGGTGGTCATTTCTTCATGCGCAGTGATAAACTCGGCAATCTTAAGTACCCGAGAGCGTTTTTTTCGATGCCAACCTAACCAGAGTGACGGGAGCGGCACAATTCAGAAAAAGTGCTCAGCTCGCCGAGAAAATGCGATTTAAGCAATAAAATTAAAAATGCTTATAAAACATAAACCAAACGTTGGAGGTGGTCATTTCTTCATGCGCATTGATAAACTCGGCACTCTAAAGCACCCGAGAGCGTTTTTTTCGATGCCAACCTAACCAGAGTGACGGGAGCGGCACAACTCAGCTCGCCGAGAAAATGCGATTTAAGCAATAAAATTAAAAATGCTTATAAAACATAAACCAAACGTTGGAGGTGGTCATTTCTTCATGCGCAGTGATAAACTCGGCACTCTAAAGCACCCGAGAGCGTTTTTTTCGATGCCAACCTAACCAGAGTGACGGGAGCGGCACAATTCACAAAAAGTGCTCAGCTCGCCGAGAAAATGCGATTTAAGCAATAAAATTAAAAATGCTTATAAAACATAAACCAAACGTTGGAGGTGGTCATTTCTTCATGCGCAGTGATAAACTCGGCACTCTAAAGCACCCGAGAGCGTTTTTTTCGATGCCAACCTAACCAGAGTGACGGGAGCGGCACAATTCAGAAAAAGTGCTCAGCTCGCCGAGAAAATGCGATTTAAGCAATAAAATTAAAAATGCTTATAAAACAAAAACCAAACGTTGGAGGTGGTCATTTCTTCATGCGCAGTGATAAACTCGGCACTCTAAAGCACCCGAGAGCGTTTTTTTCGATGCCAACCTAACCAGAGTGACGGGAGCGGCACAATTCAGAAAAAGTGCTCAGCTCGCCGAGAAAATGCGATTTAAGCAATAAAATTAAAAATGCTTATAAAACATAAACCAAACGTTGGAGGTGGTCATTTCTTCATGCGCAGTGATAAACTCGGCACTCTAAAGCACCCGAGAGCGTTTTTTTCGATGCCAACCTAAAAAGAGTGACGGGAGCGGCACAATTCAGAAAAAGTGCTCAGCTCGCCGAGAAAATGCGATTTAAGCAATAAAATTAAAAATGCTTATAAAACATAAACCAAACGTTGGAGGTGGTCATTTCTTCATGCGCAGTGATAAACTCGGCACTCTAAAGCACCCGAGAGCGTTTTTTTCGATGCCAACCTAACCAGAGTGACGGGAGCGGCACAATTCAGATTTAGTGCTCAGCTCGCCGAGAAAATGCGATTTAAGCAATAAAATTAAAAATGCTTATAAAACATAAACCAAACGTTGGAGGTGGTCATTTCTTCATGCGCAGTGATAAACTCGGCACTCTAAAGCACCCGAGAGCGTTTTTTTCGATGCCAACCTAACCAGAGTGACGGGAGCGGCACAATTCAGAAAAAGTGCTCAGCTCGCCGAGAAAATGCGATTTAAGCAATAAAATTAAAAATGCTTATAAAACATAAACCAAACGTTGGAGGTGGTCATTTCTTCATGCGCAGTGATAAACTCGGCACTCTAAAGCACCCGAGAGCGTTTTTTTCGATGCCAACCTAACCAGAGTGACGGGAGCGGCACAATTCAGATTTAGTGCTCAGCTCGCCGAGAAAATGCGATTTAAGCAATAAAATTAAAAATGCTTATAAAACATAAACCAAACGTTGGAGGTGGTCATTTCTTCATGCGCAGTGATAAACTCGGCACTCTAAAGCACCCGAGAGCGTTTTTTTCGATGCCAACCTAACCAGAGTGACGGGAGCGGCACAATTCAGAAAAAGTGCTCAGCTCGCCGAGAAAATGCGATTTAAGCAATAAAATTAAAAATGCTTATAAAACATAAACCAAACGTTGGAGGTGGTTGTAGTGTATTATTATTATGATATCATGCAATGTTCATCTCACTAGTAAGCCTAAGTATGACCAGGTCATGTTCGGGTCAGGTTCGTGCGGGATTGTTTGGGGCTTGGTCCAGGAAGGTAGACTCGTTGGCGCCAGACACATCTGGCTTCCATTAACAACTGCTAAGATACACACGATGTAGAGATGGGGGAGCAACGGCGGGGTCATAGGTCAGCCAACAGCCCCATCTGCGCGCTCCCGCGTGGAGGGAAGCGCAAGAGTATAAGGTTTAGGAGGAGAGTAGACAAAGGAACTCGACATCTTGGCTAGGGCGCGAGACACTTCTCTCTGACATCGGTTGAATAAAATCTTTCCCCAATCAGCCATGTGTGACTGAAGTTTTCCTTCCCCAAGCCAGCCACTTTTTCACCATCTTGTTTGGAAGACCAGCTGACCATCGAAGAGAATTCACCACATTTTTGGCGTCACGAACTGTACTCTTGTCCTTTGGGGAGCCCTCGCCCGCCCGGGTGCGAGCATCGAGCGTCCGGCCGGCAGGCTGAGTTTGAGGTGAGAAGCTTTCACTCACAGTATCGCAATGTGCTCGTGCCTGGTGTGGGGGGGGATGGAGTGGCTCCTAAGCGGGACAGTTAACGGGCCTGGTGTGCCAGTGGCTGGCAAAAAGGGGGGGGATTGGTCTCCCCTAGCTGGATGTCGACGAGATGTGGAGTTTGAAAGGGGGGTGTAGCCCCAATAGAAAAATGAAAATGTTCAATAAAAATAGAAAAAAAAAGAAAAAAGGCAAATAAAAATGGGAAAATAGCATAAAACTTAATGGGGAATGTGCACAACAGTGTGAGTGACATGTCTGGTGTGAATGATGAATGAGGAAGAAAATGCTCCGAGAGAGGGCACGTGAAACAGGACAGGATGTCTTAGACATTACTGATCGGCTGTCACGAGAGAATAATAATAGAAAGTCACATAAAACGTGGACTTTGTTTTGGCTACAGATCCGATGGAGGATGGAAATTTTAGCTGTGTGATTGAGGCGGAAACACAGGTACGATTGAACACTGTGTGCGACAAGAGACGGGCACCACCAAGCCACCGGAGGCACAATTCCCGGGGTCGTGCTGGGACGTTGAGATCACACGCAATGTAGTTGAGGTCACACTAATGTGGTTGAGATGTTCGGTGGGGGCAGTTGTCTCTATATATAGGTCGCACGAAAAAGGGAGGCGTGCTGCAGACCGCAATTGGCAAAGCGGAGGAATGGGCAGCCTTGGCATCCGTAACCGTGTGAACGAATGTGGGAAAATTACCGGCTGGGTCTGGGACCAGGGTGCCGAGAAGGATGATGCGCGCAGACCACGTTATTTGAGCACTGATCAGATTAGGTGTTTGTGCGGGTTGCAAGGTTCCCCCGGCTGACAGCTGGTGCGTTAGCCGCTTAGAGAGATACTCTTCGGGCAACTTACCGGGGCGAACTGGTGCGCTGCGGTTGTACCCAAGTCGTCACGGTCCGATTCCGATTGGCGAGGCGCACTGTAATAGCACACACTCCTGTCAAAGTCTGATAAAATTTACGGCTTGCAGCAGACCGCAATCGGCAGAGCGGAGGAGTGGGCAGCCGATAGAAATTGGAAAACGTGGAAAAAAGAGGCCTCAGGGGGGGTTAATTTTGGTATACCATGTAAGAAAAGTAATTTGTGTGCACACTGAAGTTAAAAAATCTGCAGTATAAGGGGAAATGCAAAGCGCTCTTAGGGGAAACAAAGACAAGAAGTGCAAAGGGCTTGTTTGTAAGTGCACCTGCGCACGGTAAGAAGACACAGAATGACCAAACCGCATGGAAGCGGTTAGTGAGAAGCTACATGAGAGATGGATTCGAATCCCTTTGACTGTGTTCTATGTTTGTGCGTAATGTCTGTGAAGTTTCTGTCAGTTGTCGTCGTTCGTCTGAGCTGTGTGCGCGCTTGGTGTATGGAGCGCGCGTGCGTGCGGATGCGTGTGAGTGTGTGAGCTCTGCGTGCGCGCTGTGTGTATTGAGCGGGCGTGCGTGCGCGCGGATGGGTGTGTGCATGTGCGGTTGTGTGCGCGCTCGGTGTGTGTGCGTCAGAGAATGTTCCAGAAAGGAGGGGGCCCTGGGTGCTCCAAGGCGCGGAATGGTGCTATGTCGGCAAAGGTGGGGGCCGGCGAGACGCGCGGGCCTGGCCAGCCCGTGGCGTCAACATTGATACGCTGACCCCCCCCTTGTCCGAGGGCGCTGTGCCGAGGAGCCCGCAAAGGCGAGGCTGGGTCCCCCGGGTAGAGGTCAATGTCGATGAGAACTGAGACATGACGAGGGGAGATCAAATGTGGATGAGCAAAGGGTGCATGATTAACAACGAACGTGCATGATTGAAACTGAAACTTCACTGGCACTAATGATGAACAGTTTGCAAATAGGCAAGAGAGAGACATGCTTGCAATACTCACTAAAATACTAATGTTTGTGTACCTGTGTGTCTTAAGAAAAGAGTTGGGCCGTGGCAGCAGTGATCTATGGCAGGACGCTACACATTCGGCCCAAGACCGATAGGTGGGGGGAGAAAGTGAAGAAAGGGGGGTTCGCTCATAAATTAAGAGGGAGCCTGTTGAGGGCGGCCAGCGCCCCTAGTCCATCTGACGACTAATGAGAAAGTGAGTGATTACGTTAACTTGAACGAGATTGCTATTTCTCCTGTTTGCATAACAAATACGAGACGGTGGACGCGCACGTCTCCTCCCAGAGGACAAAGAGACACGGACAGAACTCCCAGGATGTCTGAGGAAAAGCTTCGTGGAGCGCCGCACCAAAATTCTTAAGGCCAGTGTGATTTTGTCCACAAACTCTTGTGTGGTACTCTTACTCGAGAACAAGGGATTACAAAGCGGGCTTGACAACAGACTGATCGACATAAACTGATGTACGGTTGTTTACAAACAGGTGACATCTCGAATTTTAATCTTAGCACAGGGGATTGGGGGGTCATAACTATATGGAACCAAACACATATCGGACCAACATTCTTGTATAACGAGCGTGTATAACATCTGAAGTTGGCAAAATCTGATTGCATTGTCTTATGTGTTTTGTGACCTCTGGTGCTTGATTATTTTCTGATCAAAAAAAAAAAAAAAAAAAAAAACATGGGGGACAGGAGCCTTACCAGTCCAACAGTGACCCCCATAGAGGTTGTGTCGAAAAATAACCCGCTTATCAAAGGGGTTAAAGAAATTTCGAACAAATGGAATAAGAGATGGCCTGACATTGAGAGGCCTTGGCCGGCAGAAGGGACTTTTAACCGAGAAGTAATTGAGATTATACGTGTACTCGTATCGACATACAAAGCAGGAGTCAAAAAAGGGAAAAAAGGGGAAAAGAGAAAGGAGAAAAGGGAATATGAATTGGGATTGTTGAAAATATTTGACGAACAGGGACAAAATTTGGATCAGGAGCTTAAACAGAAAAAAGAGGAAATCACAGCTGATGTACTGAAGAATGTGGAAGAAGCTAGGAAGCTAATGGAAAAAGTTAATACATCTTTCTCACATGTCGCCCCGGTTAAGAGTCCCCCGGCGTACAATGTGAGTGATAAACGTAATGGCTATCCGCAACTCCCGATAGTTAACCAAGAAGGTAGCTATCAGTCGGAGACCGAAGACAAAGGCATGGTCGAAACCAGGAGAGCTAGAACCACCATTGTTATGCGTCCTAGCCTGACCCATAAGAAGAATAAAACTCGACATGCGACAGAGGGGAGACAAGGGTACACCAAGAGGGAGCTACAGGATGATAGCCAGAGCTACACAGAAGGGGCAGCGGGGGGCTACAACCCCGTAATCAAAAGCATTTCGAGAAGAACAGAGAAAATAGGACGCACCCCAGGGAAAATGACAAGAGCAAGGAAAGATGTAAGCGGTACGGAGGGCGGAAGCGGCAAGGACAGCTGGGGAGACGAATGCCCTGTGCCTACTGCACGCTCCACCCTAGTTGCCATGGAGGACTGGAGAAGGACCGCTTTAAGGAGCATCGAAGCCAGAAAAGAACAATGCTTGGAGGAGTTAGAATGGAGCGTGGAACCAAGAGAGCAAGAGGATCTAGAGGAACAGTTGCAAAAGTTAGAGGTGGCCAAGCTTGAGTTGAAAAAAGTGCCGTCCAAAATGCCAGGGACACCGTTTGGCCGGGAGCAAGGATCAGCCCGAGCAACCACAATTCTGCCAGTGATGGTAGTGGGACAAACCCCACCACAACAAATTTTATTGCAACCCCCGCTGACTGCTGGCCAACCACCGCAGGTGGCCATGGCAGTGCCCGTCAGTTTAGCACCCCATTGGGGGCGCAACCAAACGCAGTTCCGGGGCACCAGAGTGCGTGGAGCCAGGGGAAAGGCAGGAAAGGCGAAACCCAAAGGGGGCCCGGGACAGAGGTCTGACGCTTGCTATAACTGTGGCCAAGTAGGACACTGGGCCCGCAACTGCAGCATGCCCACCAGAGGAGGCTTAGGAGGGGAGTTCAGCCGCCATCCCCCAAGACTCCAGGGCCCGATGAACCCTTTCGGGGGCCCGGAACCTGGATTCTAGAGGTGCCCGGTGGGCCCAAGGGGGGATGTCAGCTGGTAGTGTCAGGTCCGGAACGAGAGCCAACAATAACAGTGAAAGTAAACAATCAACCGTTGACGGCAATGGTGGACAGCAGACCGACTTTCACTTGCGTCCGGCCTGAAGACGCTATTCATCCCCCCATGTCCGGTCATTTTGTACGGGCAATAGGGTTCAAGATTATAAAACAGCTGATCCCTTCCACAAGACCAGTACAGCTCTGCTGGAAAGATCAAATGACAAACATACCAGTTTTGGTATCGGACTGTACCCCCACCGCCCTTCTAGGCAGAGATACCCTGCGGAGATTGAACTGCGCCATAAAGTGTTCTCCTGATGGTTGTGTGGTCGAGGTCCTACACGAGACGTGCCATAAGGTGCTGATGTATTCAAAACCCAGAGACAGATAGAAAGAGGGAGTGAGAGAAGAAAGGGGGGCTAACTCGTCAATAATGAGGAGATATTGGGAGTAATTCGTTTGTCCTTTCTTTAAATCGTTTCCTGGAGTAGATGGGTTAGCAACACGAGAGATTTAGAGGTTCAACAGAAAGAGAGTTAAAAGAAAATAACATTTTTGATTTGAACAATTGCAGGCTAACAGGGGCAGGAGTTTTAGGAAGAAGAAGAAAGAAAAAAAAAAGGGGGGGGAGTGAGACTCGCCAAGAGGGGCAATAAGGAGAAGCAGACTGAGAAACAGTTTTGAGCAAGACAACGGGAAAAAAGGGGGAGAGCCAAATGATGACGTAAAAAGCCAGAGAGAATAGTCTGACCCATCTTCATTGAATTTAATTTGGATAAGTAATAGAGATCGAGTTTGTAGGACCAATAGGAGGGTATGGAGGCTCCCTCAAAACGCGGGTCCCACAGTTAGTCCCTCAGATAGACGTATATGACAATTTGTGATGAATCTGACGGGCGAGTTTATGGAAAATTTAATTGGAGATTTTACAATAGGTCATGTTGACGAGTATGTTCGAATGTGAAAAGTCACTATTACGAATCAATATTTGCCTACACACTAACATACTAACTTTGCTTGGTTTGGGGGGAGAGCTGAGTGATAGAGACGGATGAGTGTGTCTGTGAGTGTGTGGATGGGTGAGTGCGCATGTGATCATCTACGGCTGTGTGTGCGCAGTATGATTGGCCAGAGAGGTCTGAAGTTGGGGTGATGTGTTTGCCATTGAGGATAAAATTCCTCTCACCTGAAGGGGTGGTACAGATCGGAGGGACTGGAACTGGTAAGTGATGAGTTCTGATCGGAACCATGGTTCAATGATCAAGCAGGGGCACCATCGACAACCAAACGGTTCGATGGAGAAGGCCCGTTTCAGTGATATGGTCAGACAAGACAGAACTAGTATTGAACATCAAGACTTTGGACGATTTGACGTGTGACGACCTTGAGCTCACCCGACGGGGTGACGGACTAGGTGGACAGTGACCAAATTGTTTGACGCTTGAGCTTGCTTGCGACATGAGCGAGCTCTGCTTTGTTTTTCTGTGTGACTTGATTTTTTGCAGCAGCAGCAACGGCCGCCAGCCAAGGAGCGGATTGCGCGTTGCTGGCGTAACTTGCTTTCGTTCTTGCAGGTTGTCGATTGCGTTCGCGGAACGTTTGTGTTGAATTTACAAGAATATGTTAACCCTTGCCCTTTCGGTTTTTATAATGAACTTGTTGATTACATGGTTTTCAGGACAGGATCCCGGAGCGCCAGGATTCATTTTATGACTGTTTTTGTTTTGATACTTGATGTCTGTTTTTGTGTGTACAAATGTCCGCTGTCAGCAGGGCTATAAGCTCACTGACAGGAGTGCAGCTGATTTTTGTGTGTGTTGCCGAGTGTGTGGTGGACAGTCAAGTTTCAGGGACTTGGGGTGACAGTCCCGGGGCCCAGATGGAAGCTAGAGGTTCCGTGGGCCTGGCTACAATGAGTGTGGTGATGAGAGGGGACGCTTTGCAGGTTCCTTTTGATACGTAATGACACATTGGGTGAATGTGTCAAAAGGGGGGAGTGGTAAAACAGAAAGGGGGTGAGTAGGCTTCAATTTGTAATTGTGATATACAAAGGTTTTTTTTCAAAATTCACTTGTTTTTAAGCTTTAACAGGACACGCCAGAATTCAACTAGCAGTGATGGAAGGAGCAGAAGAAGCGTCTTGAAAGAAAGGGAGTTAACGGGAGACAACAGCCTGGAATGGATGCGAAGCGTGGTAACAATTTAGTGACAATAAGGTTTAAGGTTTTTCAATGACAAAGTGCAAAGGACAAATCATACAGTGATTTGGGAATGGACAGTGGCACAATACACAACGAAAGTTTGGAAGGTTATTGAATGTCGGGGGAAGACGGGGCCAGAGACAAGGAATGGGGAAATTTCTGAACGCGTGACTGCATTAAAGCTGCTATTACTGGGCAAATGTTTAATTATACATTTTAGGACGAGTAGTTTGCATAACGAATACGGAAAGGATTTGAGTGGCTGTGCCGTTTTGGAAAGATTACGTGAGCGTTGTTTCAACATGATGACTGGTTTGAACAGTGAGGTGGCTCAAACATAAGGCACGGATACATAAAGGTACAGATCTAGGAAACTACAGTATTGTGAGGGGTACCGGTTTGAGAATGCTACACATCTTTAAACTGAAGAAGGAATTTGGGGGTGACAAATAGTATTTGGACGGGAAAAAGAGCAGCTGAAGTGACATCTGTGACAGGAAAGGCTACCAGGACCAGGTAGAAGTTACATTGTGACTGGGGGGATCTGGCAACACTGTCGGCACGACGAGAAATGAGGGGAATTAGTCCTGGAGTGTTTGCTTGTTTGTTTGTTTGTTTGTTTGTTTGTTTGTTTCAGGGACCGCGTGGGCCTCTGGAAACGAGGGGTAGGTGTCGGGAGCCCTCGGGCGTTCTGATGAGATTTCGATGAGACGATTGACACAGCTTTCTCTTCGTTGCCCCACCAACGCCGAATAATTATTTGAGGGGGCTGGAAACACTGGAGCTATTGGGTTGTGTTGCCCCGCCAGCGTTGGTCGTCGGGGCCGGAAGGACGTCTGGCCTGGGCTGCGGCCTTTGCCATTATGACTTCACATGTTTGCACTGTTAACGTCACTTGATACAGACAGTAGCTTTAGCTTGTCATATGTCGCCTGGCTGCTGACCGGGCCTTGCACGGGATTCAACGGCCATAGGCAACAGGAGGACATTGTGCGGACAGCCGGCCCGGGACAGTGCCGTCTACTACTAGTGCTATTTCCCACTGACGGCTCAGTGGACTGGATTTCATATCTGCACGCACTTGTGCATGCGAGGGGGGCAGCGCAACGACGGGTTTAATGTTCTTGCATGCTTTGACGATTCGTTTTTATATACCTCACTGTGTTACCTCGTTGTTTGTTGCCATTTTATTTACTTTGTTATGTTACCTCATTTGTTTACCCCGTGGCATGTTTACTATTCGACATTGCATTTTGACCGATTGTATTTGAGGGTCGTGGTTCTGCTTGTTGCTGTGTTTAGGGCTCATGCTGCGCTTTGTGAAATGTGGTGTGTGCCGGAGCTCCCTTCACCTGACTCTCGCCAGGTGAGAGGCGCCTCCGGGGGTGTAGAATGGGCCTCCCTCTTTTTCCTCGTCATTAGATTGGCGGGGTTTTTTCGACGGCGGTCCGGCAACTTTTTGGGGCTTCTAACGGGCCACAGCAAACTTTTCCTCTCCAAATTGATGACGTTTGTGATATATTACCGAAGGGGGGTGTGCGGACGGCGTCAATCAGTTAATGGGGTTGGGGGATTCGATCTTGGTCAAATGTGGTTCCTGAGAGGCCTCAGATTGCTGTCAGGGAGGAATTTGCTATTAAATTAGGTTGAGCTTTCCTAGTTAATGTAACCTTAAGTAGCATGCCTTGAGCATGATTTAGGATGAGACAAATAGGTCCAAATTGTAGACGAAAACCATAAAATGGTTGGGGGAAGGTTTTTGGATGTGCCGATGTCTTTTCGTGTTGAGTTGTTGCCGGGGCACTTGATGTGCCCCGGCAGGGGGGAATATGTAGTGTATTATTATTATGATATCATGCAATGTTCATCTCACTAGTAAGCCTAAGTATGACCAGGTCATGTTCGGGTCAGGTTCGTGCGGGATTGTTTGGGGCTTGGTCCAGGAAGGTAGACTCGTTGGCGCCAGACACATCTGGCTTCCATTAACAACTGCTAAGATACACACGATGTAGAGATGGGGGAGCAACGGCGGGGTCATAGGTCAGCCAACAGCCCCATCTGCGCGCTCCCGCGTGGAGGGAAGCGCAAGAGTATAAGGTTTAGGAGGAGAGTAGACAAAGGAACTCGACATCTTGGCTAGGGCGCGAGACACTTCTCTCTGACATCGGTTGAATAAAATCTTTCCCCAATCAGCCATGTGTGACTGAAGTTTTCCTTCCCCAAGCCAGCCACTTTTTCACCATCTTGTTTGGAAGACCAGCTGACCATCGAAGAGAATTCACCACATGGTCATTTCTTCATGCGCAGTGATAAACTCGGCACTCTAAAGCACCCGAGAGCGTTTTTTTTCGATGCCAACCTAACCAGAGTGACGGGAGCGGCACAATTCAGAAAAAGTGCTCAGCTCGCCGAGAAAATGCGATTTAAGCAATAAAATTAAAAGTGCTTATAAAACATAAACCAAACGTTGGAGGTGGTCATTTCTTCATGCGCAGTGATAAACTCGGCACTCTAAAGCACCCGAGAGCGTTTTTTTCGATGCCAACCTAACCAGAGTGACGGGAGCGGCACAATTCAGAAAAAGTGCTCAGCTCGCCGAGAAAATGCGATTTAAGCAATAAAATTAAAAATGCTTATAAAACATCAACCAAACGTTGGAGGTGGTAATTTCTTCTTGCGCAGTGATAAACTCGGCACTCTAAAGCACCCGAGAGCGTTTTTTTCGATGCCAACCTAACCAGAGTGACGGGAGCGGCACAATTCAGAAAAAGTGCTCAGCTCGCCGAGAAAATGCGATTTAAGCAATAAAATTAAAAATGCTTATAAAACATAAACCAAACGTTGGAGGTGGTCATTTCTTCATGCGCAGTGATAAACTCGGCACGCTAAAGCACCCGAGAGCGTTTTTTTCGATGCCAACCTAACCAGAGTGACGGGAGCGGCACAATTCAGAAAAAGTGCTCAGCTCGCCGAGAAAATGCGATTTAAGCAATAAAATTAAAAATGCTTATAAAACATAAACCAAACGTTGGAGGTGGTCATTTCTTCATTCGCAGTGATAAACTCGGCACTCTAAAGCACCCGAGAGCGTTTTTTTCGATGCCAACCTAACCAGAGTGACGGGAGCGGCACAATTCAGGAAAAGTGCTCAGCTCGCCGAGAAAATGCGATTTAAGCAATAAAATTAAAAATGCTTATAAAACATAAACCAAACGTTGGAGGTGGTCATTTCTTCATGCGCAGTGAATAACTCGGCACTCTAAAGCACCCGAGAGCGTTTTTTTCGATGCCAACCTAACCAGAGTGACGGGAGCGGCACAATTCAGAAAAAGTGCTCAGCTCGCCGAGAAAATGCGATTTAAGCAATAAAATTAAAAATGCTTATAAAACATAAACCAAACGTTGGAGGTGGTCATTTCTTAATGCGCAGTAATAAACTCGGCACTCTAAAGCACCCGTGAGCGTTTTTTTCGATGCCAACCTAACCAGAGTGACGGGAGCGGCACAATTCAGAAAAAGTGCTCAGCTCGCCGAGAAAATGCGATTTAAGCAATAAAATTAAAAATGCTTATAAAACATAAACCAAACGTTGGAGGTGGTCATTTCTTCATGCGCAGTGATAAACTCGGCACTCTAAAGCACCCGAGAGCGTTTTTTTCGATGCCAACCTAACCAGAGTGACGGGAGCGGCACAATTCAGAAAAAGTGCTCAGCTTGCCGAGAAAATGCGATTTAAGCAATAAAATTAAAAATGCTTATTAAACATAAACCAAACGTTGGAGGTGGTCATTTCTTCATGCGCAGTGATAAACTCGGCACTCTAAAGCACCCGAGAGCGTTTTTTTCGATGCCAACCTAACCAGAGTGACGGGAGCGGCACAATTCAGAAAAAGTGCTCAGCTCGCCGAGAAAATGCGATTTAAGCAATAAAACTAAAAATGCTTATAAAACATAAACCAAACGTTGGAGGTGGTCTTTTCTTCATGCGCAGTGAATAACTCAGCACTCTAAAGCACCCGAGAGCGTTTTTTTCGATGCCAACCTAACCAGAGTGACGGGAGCGGCACAATTCAGAAAAAGTGCTCAGCTCGCCGAGAAAATGCGATTTAAGCAATAAAATTAAAAATGCTTATAAAACATAAACCAAACGTTGGAGGTGGTCATTTCTTCATGCGCAGTGATAAACTCGGCACTCTAAAGCACCCGAGAGCGTTTTTTTCGATGCCAACCTAACCAGAGTGACGGGAGCGGCACAATTCAGAAAAAGCGCTCAGCTCGCCGAGAAAATGCGATTTAAGCAATAAAATTAAAAATGCTTATAAAACATAAACCAAACGTTGGAGGTGGTCATTTCTTCATGCGCAGTGATAAACTCGGCACTCTAAAGCACCCGAGAGCGTTTTTTTCGATGCCAACCTAAAAAGAGTGACGGGAGCGGCACAATTCAGAAAAAGTGCTCAGCTCGCCGAGAAAATGCGATTTAAGCAATAAAATTAAAAATGCTTATAAAACATAAACCAAACGTTGGAGGTGGTCATTTCTTCATGCGCAGTGATAAACTCGGCACTCTAAAGCACCCGAGAGCGTTTTTTTCGATGCCAACCTAACCAGAGTGACGGGAGCGGCACAATTCAGAAAAAGTGTTCAGCTCGCCGAGAAAATGCGATTTAAGCAATAAAATTAAAAATGCTTATAAAACATAAACCAAACGTTGGAGGTGGTCATTTCTTCATGCGCAGTGATAAACTCGGCACTCTAAAGCACCCGAGAGCGTTTTTTTCGATGCCAACCTAACCAGAGTGACGGGAGCGGCACAATTCAGAAAAAGTGCTCAGCTCGCCGAGAAAATGCGATTTAAGCAATAAAATTAAAAATGCTTATAAAACATAAACCAAACGTTGGAGGTGGTCATTTCTTCATGCGCAGTGATAAACTCGGCACTCTAAAGCACCCGAGAGCGTTTTTTTCGATGCCAACCTAACCAGAGTGACGGGAGCGGCACAATTCAGAAAAAGTGCTCAGCTCGCCGAGAAAATGCGATTTAAGCAATAAAATTAAAAATGCTTATAAAACATAAACCAAACGTTGGAGGTGGTCATTTCTTCATGCGCAGTGATAAACTCGGCACTCTAAAGCACCCGAGAGCGTTTTTTTCGATGCCAACCTAACCAGAGTGACGGGAGCGGCACAATTCAGAAAAAGTGCTCAGCTCGCCGAGAAAATGCGATTTAAGCAATAAAATTAAAAATGCTTATAAAACATAAACCAAACGTTGGAGGTGGTCATTTCTTCATGCGCAGTGATAAACTCGACACTCTAAAGCAGCCGAGAGCGTTTTTTTCGATGCAAACCTAACCAGAGTGACGGGAGCGGCACAATTCAGAAAAAGTGCTCAGCTCGCCGAGAAAATGCGATTCAAGCAATAAAATTAAAAATGCTTATAAAACATAAACCAAACGTTGGAGGTGGTAATTTCTTCTTGCGCAGTGATAAACTCGGCACTCTAAAGCACCCGAGAGCGTTTTTTTCGATGCCAACCTAACCAGAGTGACGGGAGCGGCACAATTCAGAAAAAGTGCTCAGCTCGCCGAGAAAATGCGATTTAAGCAATAAAATTAAAAATGCTTATAAAACATAAACCAAACGTTGGAGGTGGTCATTTCTTCATGCGCAGTGATAAACTCGGCACGCTAAAGCACCCGAGAGCGTTTTTTTTCGATGCCAACCTAACCAGAGTGACGGGAGCGGCACAATTCAGAAAAAGTGCTCAGCTCGCCGAGAAAATGCGATTTAAGCAATAAAATTAAAAATGCTTATAAAACATAAACCAAACGTTGGAGGTGGTCATTTCTTCATTCGCAGTGATAAACTCGGCACTCTAAAGCACCCGAGAGCGTTTTTTTCGATGCCAACCTAACCAGAGTGACGGGAGCGGCACAATTCAGAAAAAGTGCTCAGCTCGCCGAGAAAATGCGATTTAAGCAATAAAATTAAAAATGCTTATAAAACGTAAACCAAACGTTGGAGGTGGTCATTTCTTCATGCGCAGTGATAAACTCGGCACTCTAAAGCACCCGAGAGCGTTTTTTTCGATGCCAACCTAACCAGAGTGACGGGAGCGGCACAATTCAGAAAAAGTGCTCAGCTCGCCGAGAAAATGCGATTTAAGCAATAAAATTAAAAATGCTTATAAAACATAAACCAAACGTTGGAGGTGGTCATTTCTTCATGCGCAGTGATAAACTCGGCACTCTAAAGCACCCGAGAGCGTTTTTTTCGATGCCAACCTAACCAGAGTGTCGGGAGCGGCACAATTCAGAAAAAGTGCTCAGCTCGCCGAGAAAATGCGATTTAAGCAATAAAATTAAAAATGCTTATAAAACATAAACCAAACGTTGGAGGTGGTCATTTCTTCATGCGCAGTGATAAACTCGGCACTCTAAAGCACCCGAGAGCGTTTTCTTCGATGCCAACCTAACCAGAGTGACGGGAGCGGCACAATTCAGAAAAAGTGCTCAGCTCGCCGAGAAAATGCGATTTAAGCAATAAAATTAAAAATGCTTATAAAACATAAACCAAACGATGGAGGTGGTCATTTCTTCATGCGCAGTGATAAACTCGGCACTCTAAAGCACCCGAGAGCGTTTTTTTCGATGCCAACCTAACCAGAGTGACAGGAGCGGCACAATTCAGAAAAAGTGCTCATCTCGCCGAGAAAATGCGATTTAAGCAATAAAATTAAAAATGCTTATAAAACATAAACCAAACGTTGGAGGTGGTCATTTCTTCATGCGCAGTGATAAACTCGGCACTCTAAAGCACCCGAGAGCGTTTTTTTCGATGCCAACCTAACCAGAGTGACGGGAGCGGCACAATTCAGAAAAAGTGCTCAGCTCGCCGAGAAAATGCGATTTAAGCAATAAAATTAAAAATGCTTAGAAAACATAAACCAAACGTTGGAGGTGGTCATTTCTTCATGCGCAGTGATAAACTCGGCACTCTAAAGGACCCGAGAGCGTTTTTTTCGATGCCAACAGAGTGACGGGAGCGGCACAATTCAGAAAAAGTGCTCAGCTCGCCGAGAAAATGCGATTTAAGCAATAAAATTAAAAATGCTTATAAAACATAAACCAAACGTTGGAGGTGGTCATTTCTTCATGCGCAGTGATAAACTCGGCACTCTAAAGCACCCGAGAGCGTTTTTTTCGATGCCAACCTAACCAGAGTGACGGGAGCGGCACAATTCAGAAAAAGTGCTCAGCTCGCCGAGAAAATGCGATTTAAGCAATCAAATTAAAAATGCTTATAAAACATAAACCAAACGTTGGAGGTGGTCATTTCTTCATGCGCAGTGATAAACTCGGCACTCTAAAGCACCCGAGAGCGTTTTTTTCCATGCCAACCTAACCAGAGTGACGGGAGCGGCACAATTCAGAAAAAGTGCTCAGCTCGCCGAGAAAATGCGATTTAAGCAATAAAATTAAAAATGCTTATAAAACATAAACCAAACGTTGGAGGTGGTCATTTCTTCATGCGCAGTGATAAACTCGGCACTCTAAAGCACCCGAGAGCGTTTTTTTCGATGCCAACCTAACCAGAGTGACGGGAGCGGCACAATTCAGAAAAAGTGCTCAGCTCGCCGAGAAAATGCGATTTAAGCAATAAAACTAAAAATGCTTATAAAACATAAACCAAACGTTGGAGGTGGTCATTTCTTCATGCGCAGTGAATAACTCAGCACTCTAAAGCACCCGAGAGCGTTTTTTTCGATGCCAACCTAACCAGAGTGACGGGAGCGGCACAATTCAGAAAAAGTGCTCAGCTCGCCGAGAAAATGCGATTTAAGCAATAAAATTAAAAATGCTTATAAAACATAAACCAAACGTTGGAGGTGGTCATTTCTTCATGCGCAGTGATAAACTCGGCACTCTAAAGCACCCGAGAGCGTTTTTTTCGATGCCAACCTAACCAGAGTGACGGGAGCGGCACAATTCAGAAAAAGCGCTCAGCTCGCCGAGAAAATGCGATTTAAGCAATAAAATTAAAAATGCTTATAAAACATAAACCAAACGTTGGAGGTGGTCATTTCTTCATGCGCAGTGATAAACTCGGCACTCTAAAGCACCCGAGAGCGTTTTTTTCGATGCCAACCTAACCAGAGTCACGGGAGCGGCACAATTCAGAAAAAGCGCTCAGCTCGCCGAGAAAATGCGATTTAAGCAATAAAATTAAAAATGCTTATAAAACATAAACCAAACGTTGGAGGTGGTCATTTCTTCATGCGCAGTGATTAACTCGGCACTCTAAAGCACCCGAGAGCGTTTTTTTCGATGCCAACCTAACCAGAGTGACGGGAGCGGCACAATTCAGAAAAAGTGCTCAGCTCGCCGAGAAAATGCGATTTAAGCAATAAAATTAAAAATGCTTATAAAACATAAACCAAACGTTGGAGGTGGTCATTTCTTCATGCGCAGTGAATAACTCGGCACTCTAAAGCACCCGAGAGCGTTTTTTTCGATGCCAACCTACCAGAGTGACGGGAGCGGCACAATTCAGAAAAAGTGCTCAGCTCGCCGAGAAAATGCGATTTAAGCAATAAAATTAAAAATGCTTATAAAACATAAACCAAACGTTGGAGGTGGTCATTTCTTCATGCGCAGTGAATAACTCGGCACTCTAAAGCACCCGAGAGCGTTTTTTTCGATGCCAACCTAACCAGAGTGACGGGAGCGGCACAATTCAGAAAAAGTGCTCAGCTCGCCGAGAAAATGCGATTTAAGCAATAAAATTAAAAATGCTTATAAAACATAAACCAAACGTTGGAGGTGGTCATTTCTTAATGCGCAGTAATAAACTCGGCACTCTAAAGCACCCGTGAGCGTTTTTTTCGATGCCAACCTATAACCAGAGTGACGGGAGCGGCACAATTCAGAAAAAGTGCTCAGCTCGCCGAGAAAATGCGATTTAAGCAATAAAATTAAAAATGCTTATAAAACATAAACCAAACGTTGGAGGTGGTCATTTCTTCATGCGCAGTGAATAACTCGGCACTCTAAAGCACCCGAGAGCGTTTTTTTCGATGCCAACCTAACCAGAGTGACGGGAGCGGCACAATTCAGAAAAAGTGCTCAGCTCGCCGAGAAAATGCGATTTAAGCAATAAAATTAAAAATGCTTATAAAACATAAACCAAACGTTGGAGGTGGTCATTTCTTCATGCGCAGTGATAAACTCGGCACTCTAAAGCACCCGAGAGCGGTTTTTTCGATGCCAACCTAACCAGAGTGACGGGAGCGGCACAATTCAGAAAAAGTGCTCAGCTCGCCGAGAAAATGCGATTTAAGCAATAAAACTAAAAATGCTTATAAAACATAAACCAAACGTTGGAGGTGGTCATTTCTTCATGCGCAGTGAATAACTCGGCACTCTAAAGCACCCGAGAGCGTTTTTTTCGATGCCAACCTAACCAGAGTGACGGGAGCGGCACAATTCAGAAAAAGTGCTCAGCTCGCCGAGAAAATGCGATTTAAGCAATAAAATTAAAAATGCTTGTAAAACATAAACCAAACGTTGGAGGTGGTCATTTCTTCATGCGCAGTGATAAACTCGGCACTCTAAAGCACCCGAGAGCGTTTTTTTCGATGCCAACCTAACCAGAGTGACGGGAGCGGCACAATTCAGAAAAAGCGCTCAGCTCGCCGAGAAAATGCGATTTAAGCAATAAAATTAAAAATGCTTATAAAACATAAACCAAACGTTGGAGGTGGTCATTTCTTCATGCGCAGTGATAAACTCGGCACTCTAAAGCACCCGAGAGCGTTTTTTTCGATGCCAACCTAACCAGAGTGACGGGAGCGGCACAATTCAGAAAAAGCGCTCAGCTCGCCGAGAAAATGCGATTTAAGCAATAAAATTAAAAATGCTTATAAAACATAAACCAAACGTTGGAGGTGGTCATTTCTTCATGCGCAGTGATTAACTCGGCACTCTAAAGCACCCGAGAGCGTTTTTTTCGATGCCAACCTAACCAGAGTGACGGGAGCGGCACAATTCAGAAAAAGTGCTCAGCTCGCCGAGAAAATGCGATTTAAGCAATAAAATTAAAAATGCTTATAAAACATAAACCAAACGTTGGAGGTGGTCATTTCTTCATGCGCAGTGAATAACTCGGCACTCTAAAGCACCCGAGAGCGTTTTTTTCGATGCCAACCTAACCAGAGTGACGGGAGCGGCACAATTCAGAAAAAGTGCTCAGCTCGCCGAGAAAATGCGATTTAAGCAATAAAATTAAAAATGCTTATAAAACATAAACCAAACGTTGGAGGTGGTCATTTCTTAATGCGCAGTAATAAACTCGGCACTCTAAAGCACCCGAGAGCGTTTTTTTCGATGCCAACCTAACCAGAGTGACGGGAGCGGCACAATTCAGAAAAAGTGCTCAGCTCGCCGAGAAAATGCGATTTAAGCAATAAAATTAAAAATGCTTATAAAACATAAACCAAACGTTGGAGGTGGTCATTTCTTCATGCGCAGTGATAAACTCGGCACTCTAAAGCACCCGAGAGCGTTTTTTTCGATGCCAACCTAACCAGAGTTACGGGAGCGGAACAATTCAGAAAAAGCGCTCAGCTCGCCGAGAAAATGCGATTTAAGCAATAAAATTAAAAATGCTTATAAAACATAAACCAAACGTTGGAGGTGGTCATTTCTTCATGCGCAGTGATAAACTCGGCACTCTAAAGCACCCGAGAGCGTTTTTTTCGATGCCAACCTAACCAGAGTGACGGGAGCGGCACAATTCAGAAAAAGCGCTCAGCTCGCCGAGAAAATGCGATTTAAGCAATAAAATTAAAAATGCTTATAAAACATAAACCAAACGTTGGAGGTGGTCATTTCTTCATGCGCAGTGATAAACTCGGCACTCTAAAGCACCCGAGAGCGTTTTTTTCGATGCCAACCTAACCAGAGTGACGGGAGCGGCACAATTCAGAAAAAGTGCTCAGCTCGCCGAGAAAATGCGATTTAAGCAATAAAATTAAAAATGCTTATAAAACATAAACCAAACGTTGGAGGTGGTCATTTCTTCATGCGCAGTGAATAACTCGGCACTCTAAAGCACCCGAGAGCGTTTTTTTCGATGCCAACCTAACCAGAGTGACGGGAGCGGCACAATTCAGAAAAAGTGCTCAGCTCGCCGAGAAAATGCGATTTAAGCAATAAAATTAAAAATGCTTATAAAACATAAACCAAACGTTGGAGGTGGTCATTTCTTAATGCGCAGTAATAAACTCGGCACTCTAAAGCACCCGTGAGCGTTTTTTTCGATGCCAACATAACCAGAGTGACGGGAGCGGCACAATTCAGAAAAAGTGCTCAGCTCGCCGAGAAAATGCGATTTAAGCAATAAAATTAAAAATGCTTATAAAACATAAACCAAACGTTGGAGGTGGTCATTTCTTCATGCGCAGTGATAAACTCGGCACTCTAAAGCACCCGAGAGCGTTTTTTTCGATGCCAACCTAACCAGAGTGACGGGAGCGGCACAATTCAGAAAAAGTGCTCAGCTCGCCGAGAAAATGCGATTTAAGCAATAAAATTAAAAATGCTTATAAAACATAAACCAAACGTTGGAGGTGGTCATTTCTTCATGCGCAGTGAATAACTCGGCACTCTAAAGCACCCGAGAGCGTTTTTTTCGATGCCAACCTAACCAGAGTGACGGGAGCGGCACAATTCAGAAAAAGTGCTCAGCTCGCCGAGAAAATGCGATTTAAGCAATAAAATTAAAAATGCTTATAAAACATAAACCAAACGTTGGAGGTGGTCATTTCTTCATGCGCAGTGATAAACTCGGCACTCTAAAGCACCCGAGAGCGTTTTTTTCCATGCCAACCTAACCAGAGTGACGGGAGCGGCACAATTCAGAAAAAGTGCTCAGCTCGCCGAGAAAATGCGATTTAAGCAATAAAATTAAAAATGCTTATAAAACATAAACCAAACGTTGGAGGTGGTCATTTCTTCATGCGCAGTGATAAACTCGGCACTCTAAAGCACCCGAGAGCGTTTTTTTCGATGCCAACCTAACCAGAGTGACGGGAGCGGCACAATTCAGAAAAAGTGCTCAGCTCGCCGAGAAAATGCGATTTAAGCAATAAAACTAAAAATGCTTATAAAACATAAACCAAACGTTGGAGGTGGTCATTTCTTCATGCGCAGTGAATAACTCAGCACTCTAAAGCACCCGAGAGCGTTTTTTTCGATGCCAACCTAACCAGAGTGACGGGAGCGGCACAATTCAGAAAAAGTGCTCAGCTCGCCGAGAAAATGCGATTTAAGCAATAAAATTAAAAATGCTTATAAAACATAAACCAAACGTTGGATGTGGTCATTTCTTCATGCGCAGTGATAAACTCGGCACTCTAAAGCACCCGAGAGCGTTTTTTTCGATGCCAACCTAACCAGAGTGACGGGAGCGGCACAATTCAGAAAAAGCGCTCAGCTCGCCGAGAAAATGCGATTTAAGCAATAAAATTAAAAATGCTTATAAAACATAAACCAAACGTTGGAGGTGGTCATTTCTTCATGCGCAGTGATAAACTCGGCACTCTAAAGCACCCGAGAGCGTTTTTTTCGATGCCAACCTAACCAGAGTCACGGGAGCGGCACAATTCAGAAAAAGCGCTCAGCTCGCCGAGAAAATGCGATTTAAGCAATAAAATTAAAAATGCTTATAAAACATAAACCAAACGTTGGAGGTGGTCATTTCTTCATGCGCAGTGATTAACTCGGCACTCTAAAGCACCCGAGAGCGTTTTTTTCGATGCCAACCTAACCAGAGTGACGGGAGCGGCACAATTCAGAAAAAGTGCTCAGCTCGCCGAGAAAATGCGATTTAAGCAATAAAATTAAAAATGCTTATAAAACATAAACCAAACGTTGGAGGTGGTCATTTCTTCATGCGCAGTGAATAACTCGGCACTCTAAAGCACCCGAGAGCGTTTTTTTCGATGCCAACCTAACCAGAGTGACGGGAGCGGCACAATTCAGAAAAAGTGCTCAGCTCACCGAGAAAATGCGATTTAAGCAATAAAATTAAAAATGCTTATAAAACATAAACCAAACGTTGGAGGTGGTCATTTCTTAATGCGCAGTAATAAACTCGGCACTCTAAAGCACCCGAGAGCGTTTTTTTCGATGCCAACCTAACCAGAGTGACGGGAGCGGCACAATTCAGAAAAAGTACTCAGCTCGCCGAGAAAATGCGATTTAAGCATTAAAATTAAAAATGCTTATAAAACATAAACCAAACGTTGGAGGTGGTCATTTCTTCATGCGCAGTGATAAACTCGGCACTCTAAAGCACCCGAGAGCGTTTTTTTCGATGCCAACCTAACCAGAGTTACGGGAGCGGAACAATTCAGAAAAAGCGCTCAGCTCGCCGAGAAAATGCGATTTAAGCAATAAAATTAAAAATGCTTATAAAACATAAACCAAACGTTGGAGGTGGTCATTTCTTCATGCGCAGTGATAAACTCGGCACTCTAAAGCACCCGAGAGCGTTTTTTTCGATGCCAACCTAACCAGAGTGACGGGAGCGGCACAATTCAGAAAAAGTGCTCAGCTCGCCGAGAAAATGCGATTTAAGCAATAAAACTAAAAATGCTTATAAAACATAAACCAAACGTTGGAGGTGGTCATTTCTTCATGCGCAGTGAATAACTCGGCACTCTAAAGCACCCGAGAGCGTTTTTTTCGATGCCAACCTAACCAGAGTGACGGGAGCGGCACAATTCAGAAAAAGTGCTCAGCTCGCCGAGAAAATGCGATTTAAGCAATAAAATTAAAAATGCTTGTAAAACATAAACCAAACGTTGGAGGTGGTCATTTCTTCATGCGCAGTGATAAACTCGGCACTCTAAAGCACCCGAGAGCGTTTTTTTCGATGCCAACCTAACCAGAGTGACGGGAGCGGCACAATTCAGAAAAAGCGCTCAGCTCGCCGAGAAAATGCGATTTAAGCAATAAAATTAAAAATGCTTATAAAACATAAACCAAACGTTGGAGGTGGTCATTTCTTCATGCGCAGTGATAAACTCGGCACTCTAAAGCACCCGAGAGCGTTTTTTTCGATGCCAACCTAACCAGAGTGACGGGAGCGGCACAATTCAGAAAAAGCGCTCAGCTCGCCGAGAAAATGCGATTTAAGCAATAAAATTAAAAATGCTTATAAAACATAAACCAAACGTTGGAGGTGGTCATTTCTTCATGCGCAGTGATTAACTCGGCACTCTAAAGCACCCGAGAGCGTTTTTTTTCGATGCCAACCTAACCAGAGTGACGGGAGCGGCACAATTCAGAAAAAGTGCTCAGCTTGCCGAGAAAATGCGATTTAAGCAATAAAATTAAAAATGCTTATAAAACATAAACCAAACGTTGGAGGTGGTCATTTCTTCATGCGCAGTGAATAACTCGGCACTCTAAAGCACCCGAGAGCGTTTTTTTCGATGCCAACCTAACCAGAGTGACGGGAGCGGCACAATTCAGAAAAAGTGCTCAGCTCGCCGAGAAAATGCGATTTAAGCAATAAAATTAAAAATGCTTATAAAACATAAACCAAACGTTGGAGGTGGTCATTTCTTAATGCGCAGTAATAAACTCGGCACTCTAAAGCACCCGAGAGCGTTTTTTTCGATGCCAACCTAACCAGAGTGACGGGAGCGGCACAATTCAGAAAAAGTGCTCAGCTCGCCGAGAAAATGCGATTTAAGCAATAAAATTAAAAATGCTTATAAAACATAAACCAAACGTTGGAGGTGGTCATTTCTTCATGCGCAGTGATAAACTCGGCACTCTAAAGCACCCGAGAGCGTTTTTTTCGATGCCAACCTAACCAGAGTGACGGGAGCGGCACAATTCAGAAAAAGCGCTCAGCTCGCCGAGAAAATGCGATTTAAGCAATAAAATTAAAAATGCTTATAAAACATAAACCAAACGTTGGAGGTGGTCATTTCTTCATGCGCAGTGATAAACTCGGCACTCTAAAGCACCCGAGAGCGTTTTTTTCGATGCCAACCTAACCAGAGTGACGGGAGCGGCACAATTCAGAAAAAGTGCTCAGCTCGCCGAGAAAATGCGATTCAAGCAATAAAATTAAAAATGCTTATAAAACATAAACCAAACGTTGGAGGTGGTCATTTCTTAATGCGCAGTAATAAATTCGGCACTCTAAAGCACCCGAGAGCGTTTTTTTCGATGCCAACCTAACCAGAGTGACGGGAGCAGCACAATTCAGAAAAAGTGCTCAGCTCGCCGAGAAAATGCGATTTAAGCAATAAAATTAAAAATGCTTATAAAACATAAACCAAACGTTGGAGGTGGTCATTTCTTCATGCGCAGTGGTAAACTCGGCACTGTAAAGCACCCGAGAGCGTTTTTTTCGATGCCAACCTAACCAGATTGACGGGAGCGGCACAATTCAGAAAAAGCGCTCAGCTCGCCGAGAAAATGCGATTTAAGCAATAAAATTAAAAATGTTTATAAAACATAAACCAAACGTTGGAGGTGGGCATTTCTTCATGCGCAGTGATAAACTCGGCACTCTAAAGCACCCGAGAGCGTTTTTTTCGATGCCAACCTAACCAGAGTGACGGGAGCGGCACAATTCAGAAAAAGTGCTCAACTCGCCGAGAAAATGCGATTTAAGCAATAAAATTAAAAATGCTTATAAAACATAAACCAAACGTTGAAGGTGATCATTTCTTCATGCGCAGTGAATAACTCGGCACTCTAAAGCACCCGAGAGCGTTTTTTTCGATGCCAACCTAACCAGAGTGACGGGAGCGGCACAATTCAGAAAAAGTGCTCAGCTCGCCGAGAAAATGCGATTTAAGCAATAAAATTAAAAATGCTTATAAAACATAAACCAAACGTTGGAGGTGGTCATTTCTTCATGCGCAGTGAATAACTCGGCACTCTAAAGCACCCGAGAGCGTTTTTTTCGATGCCAACCTAACCAGAGTGACGGGAGCGGCACAATTCAGAAAAAGTGCTCAGCTCGCCGAGAAAATGCGATTTAAGCAATAAAATTAAAAATGCTTATAAAACATAAACCAAACGTTGGAGGTGGTCATTTCTTCATGCGCAGTGATAAACTCGGCACTCTAAAGCACCCGAGAGCGTTTTTTTCGATGCCAACCTAACCAGAGTGACGGGAGCGGCACAATTCAGAAAAAGCGCTCAGCTCGCCGAGAAAATGCGATTTAAGCAATAAAATTAAAAATGCTTATAAAACATAAACCAAACGTTGGAGGTGGTCATTTCTTCATGCGCAGTGATAAACTCGGCACTCTAAAGCACCCGAGAGCGTTTTTTTCGATGCCAACCTAACCAGAGTGACGGGAGCGGCACAATTCAGAAAAAGTAATCAGCTTGACGAGAAAATGCGATTTAAGCAATAAAATTAAAAATGCTTATAAAACATAAACCAAACGTTGGAGGTGGTCATTTCTTCATGCGCAGTGAATAACTCGGCACTCTAAAGCACCCGAGAGCGTTTTTTTCGATGCCAAGCTAACCAGAGTGACGGGAGCGGCACAATTCAGAAAAAGTGCTCAGCTCGCCGAGAAAATGCGATTTAAGCAATAAAATTAAAAATGCTTATAAAACATAAACCAAACGTTGGAGGTGGTCATTTCTTCATGCGCAGTGATAAACTCGGCACTCTAAAGCACCCGAGAGCGTTTTTTTCGATGCCAACCTAACCAGAGTGACGGGAGCGGCACAATTCAGAAAAAGTGCTCAGCTCGCCGAGAAAATGCGATTTAAGCAATAAAATTAAAAATGCTTATAAAACATAAACCAAACGTTGGAGGTGGTCATTTCTTCATGCGCAGTGAATAACTCGGCACTCTAAAGCACCCGAGAGCGTTTTTTTCGATGCCAACCTAACCAGAGTGACGGGAGCGGCACAATTCAGAAAAAGTGCTCAGCTCGCCGAGAAAATGCGATTTAAGCAATAAAATTAAAAATGCTTATAAAACATAAACCAAACGTTGGAGGTGGTCATTTCTTAATGCGCAGTAATAAACTCGGCACTCTAAAGCACCCGAGAGCGTTTTTTTCGATGCCAACCTAACCAGAGTGACGGGAGCGGCACAATTCAGAAAAAGTGCTCAGCTCGCCGAGAAAATGCGATTTAAGCAATAAAATTAAAAATGCTTATAAAACATAAACCAAACGTTGGAGGTGGTCATTTCTTCATGCGCAGTGATAAACTCGGCACTCTAAAGCACCCGAGAGCGTTTTTTTCGATGCCAACCTAACCAGAGTTACGGGAGCGGCACAATTCAGAAAAAGCGCTCAGCTCGCCGAGAAAATGCGATTTAAGCAATAAAATTAAAAATGCTTATAAAACATAAACCAAACGTTGGAGGTGGTCATTTCTTCATGCGCAGTGATAAACTCGGCACTCTAAAGCACCCGAGAGCGTTTTTTTCGATGCCAACCTAACCAGAGTGACGGGAGCGGCACAATTCAGAAAAAGCGCTCAGCAAGCCGAGAAAATGCGATTTAAGCAATAAAATTAAAAATGCTTATAAAACATAAACCAAACGTTGGAGGTGGTCATTTCTTCATGCGCAGTGATAAACTCGACACTCTAAAGCACCCGAGAGCGTTTTTTTCGATGCCAACCTAACCAGAGTGACGGGAGCGGCACAATTCAGAAAAAGTGCTCAGCTCGCCGAGAAAATGCGATTTAAGCAATAAAATTAAAAATGCTTATAAAACATAAACCAAACGTTGGAGGTGGTCATTTCTTCATGTGCAGTGAATAACTCGGCACTCTAAAGCACCCGAGAGCGTTTTTTTCGATGCCAACCTAACCAGAGTGACGGGAGCGGCACAATTCAGAAAAAGTGCTCAGCTCGCCGAGAAAATGCGATTTAAGCAATAAAATTAAAAATGCTTATAAAACATAAACCAAACGTTGGAGGTGGTCATTTCTTAATGCGCAGTAATAAACTCGGCACTCTAAAGCACCCGAGAGCGTTTTTTTCGATGCCAACCTAACCAGAGTGACGGGAGCGGCACAATTCAGGAAAAGTGCTCAGCTCGCCGAGAAAATGCGATTTAAGCAATAAAATTAAAAATGCTTATAAAACATAAACCAAACGTTGGAGGTGGTCATTTCTTCATGCGCAGTGAATAACTCGGCACTCTAAAGCACCCGAGAGCGTTTTTTTCGATGCCAACCTAACCAGAGTGACGGGAGCGGCACAATTCAGAAAAAGTGCTCAGCTCGCCGAGAAAATGCGATTTAAGCAATAAAATTAAAAATGCTTATAAAACATAAACCAAACGTTGGAGGTGGTCATTTCTTAATGCGCAGTAATAAACTCGGCACTCTAAAGCACCCGAGAGCGTTTTTTTCGATGCCAACCTAACCAGAGTGACGGGAGCGGCACAATTCAGAAAAAGTGCTCAGCTCGCCGAGAAAATGCGATTTAAGCAATAAAAGTAAAAATGCTTATAAAACATAAACCAAACGTTGGAGGTGGTCTTTTCTTCATGCGCAGTGAATAACTCAGCACTCTAAAGCACCCGAGAGCGTTTTTTTCGATGCCAACCTAACCAGAGTGACGGGAGCGGCACAATTCAGAAAAAGTGCTCAGCTCGCCGAGAAAATGCGATTTAAGCAATAAAATTAAAAATGCTTATAAAACATAAACCAAACGTTGGAGGTGGTCATTTCTTCATGCGCAGTGATAAACTCGGCACTCTAAAGCACCCGAGAGCGTTTTTTTCGATGCCAACCTAACCAGAGTGACGGGAGCGGCACAATTCAGAAAAAGCGCTCAGCTCGCCAAGAAAATGCGATTTAAGCAATAAAATTAAAAATGCTTATAAAACATAAACCAAACGTTGGAGGTGGTCATTTCTTAATGCGCAGTAATAAACTCGGCACTCTAAAGCACCCGTGAGCGTTTTTTTCGATGCCAACCTAACCAGAGTGACGGGAGCGGCACAATTCAGAAAAAGTGCTCAGCTCGCCGAGAAAATGCGATTTAAGCAATAAAATTAAAAATGCTTATAAAACATAAACCAAACGTTGGAGGTGGTCATTTCTTCATGCGCAGTGATAAACTCGGCACTCTAAAGCACCCGAGAGCGTTTTTTTCGATGCCAACCTAACCAGAGTGACGGGAGCGGCACAATTCAGAAAAAGTGCTCAGCTTGCCGAGAAAATGCGATTTAAGCAATAAAATTAAAAATGCTTATTAAACATAAACCAAACGTTGGAGGTGGTCATTTCTTCATGCGCAGTGATAAACTCGGCACTCTAAAGCACCCGAGAGCGTTTTTTTCGATGCCAACCTAACCAGAGTGACGGGAGCGGCACAATTCAGAAAAAGTGCTCAGCTCGCCGAGAAAATGCGATTTAAGCAATAAAACTAAAAATGCTTATAAAACATAAACCAAACGTTGGAGGTGGTATTTTCTTCATGCGCAGTGAATAACTCAGCACTCTAAAGCACCCGAGAGCGTTTTTTTCGATGCCAACCTAACCAGAGTGACGGGAGCGGCACAATTCAGAAAAAGTGCTCAGCTCGCCGAGAAAATGCGATTTAAGCAATAAAATTAAAAATGCTTATAAAACATAAACCAAACGTTGGAGGTGGTCATTTCTTCATGCGCAGTGATAAACTCGGCACTCTAAAGCACCCGAGAGCGTTTTTTTCGATGCCAACCTAACCAGAGTGACGGGAGCGGCACAATTCAGAAAAAGCGCTCAGCTCGCCGAGAAAATGCGATTTAAGCAATAAAATTAAAAATGCTTATAAAACATAAACCAAACGTTGGAGGTGGTCATTTCTTCATGCGCAGTGATAAACTCGGCACTCTAAAGCACCCGAGAGCGTTTTTTTCGATGCCAACCTAACCAGAGTCACGGGAGCGGCACAATTCAGAAAAAGCGCTCAGCTCGCCGAGAAAATGCGATTTAAGCAATAAAATTAAAAATGCTTATAAAACATAAACCAAACGTTGGAGGTGGTCATTTCTTCATGCACAGTGATTAACTCGGCACTCTAAAGCACCCGAGAGCGTTTTTTTCGATGCCAACCTAACCAGAGTGACGGGAGCGGCACAATTCAGAAAAAGTGCTCAGCTCGCCGAGAAAATGCGATTTAAGCAATACAATTAAAAATGCTTATAAAACATAAACCAAACGTTGGAGGTGGTCATTTCTTCATGCGCAGTGATAAACTCGGCACTCTAAAGCACCCGAGAGCGTTTTTTTCGATGCCAACCTAACCAGAGTGACGGGAGCGGCACAATTCAGAAAAAGTGCTCAGCTCGCCGAGAAAATGCGATTTAAGCAATAAAATTAAAAATGCTTATAAAACATAAACCAAACGTTGGAGGTGGTCATTTCTTCATGCGCAGTGATAAACTCGGCACTCTAAAGCACCCGAGAGCGTTTTTTTCGATGCCAACCTAACCAGAGTGACGGGAGCGGCACAATTCAGAAAAAGTGCTCAGCTCGCCGAGAAAATGTGATTTAAGCAATAAAATTAAAAATGCTTATAAAACATAAACCAAACGTTGGAGGTGGTCATTTCTTCATGCGCAGTGATAAACTCGGCACTCTAAAGCACCCGAGAGCGTTTTTTTCGATGCCAACCTAACCAGAGTGACGGGAGCGGCACAATTCAGAAAAAGTGCTCAGCTTGCCGAGAAAATGCGATTTAAGCAATAAAATTAAAAATGCTTATTAAACATAAACCAAACGTTGGAGGTGGTCATTTCTTCATGCGCAGTGATAAACTCGGCACTCTAAAGCACCCGAGAGCGTTTTTTTCGATGCCAACCTAACCAGAGTGACGGGAGCGGCACAATTCAGAAAAAGTGCTCAGCTCGCCGAGAAAATGCGATTTAAGCAATAAAAGTAAAAATGCTTATAAAACATAAACCAAACGTTGGAGGTGGTCTTTTCTTCATGCGCAGTGAATAACTCAGCACTCTAAAGCACCCGAGAGCGTTTTTTTCGATGCCAACCTAACCAGAGTGACGGGAGCGGCACAATTCAGAAAAAGTGCTCAGCTCGCCGAGAAAATGCGATTTAAGCAATAAAATTAAAAATGCTTATAAAACATAAACCAAACGTTGGAGGTGGTCATTTCTTCATGCGCAGTGATAAACTCGGCACTCTAAAGCACCCGAGAGCGTTTTTTTCGATGCCAACCTAACCAGAGTGACGGGAGCGGCACAATTCAGAAAAAGCGCTCAGCTCGCCAAGAAAATGCGATTTAAGCAATAAAATTAAAAATGCTTATAAAACATAAACCAAACGTTGGAGGTGGTCATTTCTTAATGCGCAGTAATAAACTCGGCACTCTAAAGCACCCGTGAGCGTTTTTTTCGATGCCAACCTAACCAGAGTGACGGGAGCGGCACAATTCAGAAAAAGTGCTCAGCTCGCCGAGAAAATGCGATTTAAGCAATAAAATTAAAAATGCTTATAAAACATAAACCAAACGTTGGAGGTGGTCATTTCTTCATGCGCAGTGATAAACTCGGCACTCTAAAGCACCCGAGAGCGTTTTTTTCGATGCCAACCTAACCAGAGTGACGGGAGCGGCACAATTCAGAAAAAGTGCTCAGCTTGCCGAGAAAATGCGATTTAAGCAATAAAATTAAAAATGCTTATTAAACATAAACCAAACGTTGGAGGTGGTCATTTCTTCATGCGCAGTGATAAACTCGGCACTCTAAAGCACCCGAGAGCGTTTTTTTCGATGCCAACCTAACCAGAGTGACGGGAGCGGCACAATTCAGAAAAAGTGCTCAGCTCGCCGAGAAAATGCGATTTAAGCAATAAAACTAAAAATGCTTATAAAACATAAACCAAACGTTGGAGGTGGTATTTTCTTCATGCGCAGTGAATAACTCAGCACTCTAAAGCACCCGAGAGCGTTTTTTTCGATGCCAACCTAACCAGAGTGACGGGAGCGGCACAATTCAGAAAAAGTGCTCAGCTCGCCGAGAAAATGCGATTTAAGCAATAAAATTAAAAATGCTTATAAAACATAAACCAAACGTTGGAGGTGGTCATTTCTTCATGCGCAGTGATAAACTCGGCACTCTAAAGCACCCGAGAGCGTTTTTTTCGATGCCAACCTAACCAGAGTGACGGGAGCGGCACAATTCAGAAAAAGCGCTCAGCTCGCCGAGAAAATGCGATTTAAGCAATAAAATTAAAAATGCTTATAAAACATAAACCAAACGTTGGAGGTGGTCATTTCTTCATGCGCAGTGATAAACTCGGCACTCTAAAGCACCCGAGAGCGTTTTTTTCGATGCCAACCTAACCAGAGTCACGGGAGCGGCACAATTCAGAAAAAGCGCTCAGCTCGCCGAGAAAATGCGATTTAAGCAATAAAATTAAAAATGCTTATAAAACATAAACCAAACGTTGGAGGTGGTCATTTCTTCATGCACAGTGATTAACTCGGCACTCTAAAGCACCCGAGAGCGTTTTTTTCGATGCCAACCTAACCAGAGTGACGGGAGCGGCACAATTCAGAAAAAGTGCTCAGCTCGCCGAGAAAATGCGATTTAAGCAATACAATTAAAAATGCTTATAAAACATAAACCAAACGTTGGAGGTGGTCATTTCTTCATGCGCAGTGATAAACTCGGCACTCTAAAGCACCCGAGAGCGTTTTTTTCGATGCCAACCTAACCAGAGTGACGGGAGCGGCACAATTCAGAAAAAGTGCTCAGCTCGCCGAGAAAATGCGATTTAAGCAATAAAATTAAAAATGCTTATAAAACATAAACCAAACGTTGGAGGTGGTCATTTCTTCATGCGCAGTGATAAACTCGGCACTCTAAAGCACCCGAGAGCGTTTTTTTCGATGCCAACCTAACCAGAGTGACGGGAGCGGCACAATTCAGAAAAAGTGCTCAGCTCGCCGAGAAAATGCGATTTAAGCAATAAAATTAAAAATGCTTATAAAACATAAACCAAACGTTGGAGGTGGTCATTTCTTCATGCGCAGTGATAAACTCGGCACTCTAAAGCACCCGAGAGCGTTTTTTTCGATGCCAACCTAACCAGAGTGACGGGAGCGGCACAATTCAGAAAAAGTGCTCAGCTCGCCGAGAAAATGCGATTTAAGCAATAAAATTAAAAATGCTTATAAAACATAAACCAAACGTTGGAGGTGGTCATTTCTTCTTGCGCAGTGAATAACTCGGCACTCTAAAGCACCCGAGAGCGTTTTTTTCGATGCCAACCTAACCAGAGTGACGGGAGCGGCACAATTCAGAAAAAGTGCTCAGCTCGCCGAGAAAATGCGATTTAAGCAATAAAATTAAAAATGCTTATAAAACATAAACCAAACGTTGGAGGTGGTCATTTCTTCATGCGCAGTGATAAACTCGGCACTCTAAAGCACCCGAGAGCGTTTTTTTCGATGCCAACCTAACCAGAGTGACGGGAGCGGCACAATTCAGAAAAAGCGCTCAGCTCGCCGAGAAAATGCGATTTAAGCAATAAAATTAAAAATGCTTATAAAACATAAACCAAACGTTGGAGGTGGTCATTTCTTCATGCGCAGTGAATAACTCGGCACTCTAAAGCACCCGAGAGCGTTTTTTTCGATGCCAACCTAACCAGAGTGACGGGAGCGGCACAATTCAGAAAAAGTGCTCAGCTCGCCGAGAAAATGCGATTTAAGCAATAAAATTAAAAATGCTTATAAAACATAAACCAAACGTTGGAGGTGGTCATTTCTTAATGCGCAGTAATAAACTCGGCACTCTAAAGCACCCGAGAGCGTTTTTTTCGATGCCAACCTAACCAGAGTGACGGGAGCGGCACAATTCAGAAAAAGTGCTCAGCTCGCCGAGAAAATGCGATTTAAGCAATAAAATTAAAAATGCTTATAAAACATAAACCAAACGTTGGAGGTGGTCATTTCTTCATTCGCAGTGATAAACTCGGCACTCTAAAGCACCCGAGAGCGTTTTTTTCGATGCCAACCTAACCAGAGTTACGGGAGCGGCACAATTCAGAAAAAGCGCTCAGCTCGCCGAGAAAATGCGATTTAAGCAATAAAATTAAAAATGCTTATAAAACATAAACCAAACGTTGGAGGTGGTCATTTCTTCATGCGCAGTGATAAACTCGGCACTCTAAAGCACCCGAGAGCGTTTTTTTCGATGCCAACCTAACCAGAGTGACGGGAGCGGCACAATTCAGAAAAAGCGCTCAGCAAGCCGAGAAAATGCGATTTAAGCAATAAAATTAAAAATGCTTATAAAACATAAACCAAACGTTGGAGGTGGTCATTTCTTCATGCGCAGTGATAAACTCGGCACTCTAAAGCACCCGAGAGCGTTTTTTTCGATGCCAACCTAACCAGAGTGACGGGAGCGGCACAATTCAGAAAAAGTGCTCAGCTCGCCGAGAAAATGCGATTTAAGCAATAAAATTAAAAATGCTTATAAAACATAAACCAAACGTTGGAGGTGGTCATTTCTTCATGTGCAGTGAATAACTCGGCACTCTAAAGCACCCGAGAGCGTTTTTTTCGATGCCAACCTAACCAGAGTGACGGGAGCGGCACAATTCAGAAAAAGTGCTCAGCTCGCCGAGAAAATGCGATTTAAGCAATAAAATTAAAAATGCTTATAAAACATAAACCAAACGTTGGAGGTGGTCATTTCTTAATGCGCAGTAATAAACTCGGCACTCTAAAGCACCCGAGAGCGTTTTTTTCGATGCCAACCTAACCAGAGTGACGGGAGCGGCACAATTCAGGAAAAGTGCTCAGCTCGCCGAGAAAATGCGATTTAAGCAATAAAATTAAAAATGCTTATAAAACATAAACCAAACGTTGGAGGTGGTCATTTCTTCATGCGCAGTGAATAACTCGGCACTCTAAAGCACCCGAGAGCGTTTTTTTCGATGCCAACCTAACCAGAGTGACGGGAGCGGCACAATTCAGAAAAAGTGCTCAGCTCGCCGAGAAAATGCGATTTAAGCAATAAAATTAAAAATGCTTATAAAACATAAACCAAACGTTGGAGGTGGTCATTTCTTGATGCGCAGTAATAAACTCGGCACTCTAAAGCACCCGTGAGCGTTTTTTTCGATGCCAACCTAACCAGAGTGACGGGAGCGGCACAATTCAGAAAAAGTGCTCAGCTCGCCGAGAAAATGCGATTTAAGCAATAAAATTAAAAATGCAAACCAAACGTTGGAGGTGGTCATTTCTTCATGCGCAGTGATAAACTCGGCACTCTAAAGCACCCAAGAGCGTTTTTTTCGATGCCAACCTAACCAGAGTGACGGGAGCGGCACAATTCAGAAAAAGTGCTCAGCTCGCCGAGAAAATGCGATTTAAGCAATAAAATTAAAAATGCTTATAAAACATAAACCAAACGTTGGAGGTGGTCATTTCTTCATGCGCAGTGATAAACTCGGCACTCTAAAGCACCCGAGAGCGTTTTTTTCGATGCCAATTGACGGGAGCGGCACAATTCAGAAAAAGTGCTCAGCTCGCCGAGAAAATGCGATTCAAGCAATAAAATTAAAAATGCTTATAAAACATAAACCAAACGTTGGAGGTGGTCATTTCTTAATGCGCAGTAATAAATTCGGCACTCTAAAGCACCCGAGAGCGTTTTTTTCGATGCCAACCTAACCAGAGTGACGGGAGCAGCACAATTCAGAAAAAGTGCTCAGCTCGCCGAGAAAATGCGATTTAAGCAATAAAATTAAAAATGCTTATAAAACATAAACCAAACGTTGGAGGTGGTCATTTCTTCATGCGCAGTGGTAAACTCGGCACTCTAAAGCACCCGAGAGCGTTTTTTTCGATGCCAACCTAACCAGATTGACGGGAGCGGCACAATTCAGAAAAAGCGCTCAGCTCGCCGAGAAAATGCGATTTAAGCAATAAAATTAAAAATGTTTATAAAACATAAACCAAACGTTGGAGGTGGGCATTTCTTCATGCGCAGTGATAAACTCGGCACTCTAAAGCACCCGAGAGCGTTTTTTTCGATGCCAACCTAACCAGAGTGACGGGAGCGGCACAATTCAGAAAAAGTGCTCAACTCGCCGAGAAAATGCGATTTAAGCAATAAAATTAAAAATGCTTATAAAACATAAACCAAACGTTGAAGGTGATCATTTCTTCATGCGCAGTGAATAACTCGGCACTCTAAAGCACCCGAGAGCGTTTTTTTCGATGCCAACCTAACCAGAGTGACGGGAGCGGCACAATTCAGAAAAAGTGCTCAGCTCGCCGAGAAAATGCGATTTAAGCAATAAAATTAAAAATGCTTATAAAACATAAACCAAACGTTGGAGGTGGTCATTTCTTCATGCGCAGTGAATAACTCGGCACTCTAAAGCACCCGAGAGCGTTTTTTTCGATGCCAACCTAACCAGAGTGACGGGAGCGGCACAATTCAGAAAAAGTGCTCAGCTCGCCGAGAAAATGCGATTTAAGCAATAAAATTAAAAATGCTTATAAAACATAAACCAAACGTTGGAGGTGGTCATTTCTTCATGCGCAGTGATAAACTCGGCACTCTAAAGCACCCGAGAGCGTTTTTTTCGATGCCAACCTAACCAGAGTGACGGGAGCGGCACAATTCAGAAAAAGCGCTCAGCTCGCCGAGAAAATGCGATTTAAGCAATAAAATTAAAAATGCTTATAAAACATAAACCAAACGTTGGAGGTGGTCATTTCTTCATGCGCAGTGATAAACTCGGCACTCTAAAGCACCCGAGAGCGTTTTTTTCGATGCCAACCTAACCAGAGTGACGGGAGCGGCACAATTCAGAAAAAGTAATCAGCTTGACGAGAAAATGCGATTTAAGCAATAAAATTAAAAATGCTTATAAAACATAAACCAAACGTTGGAGGTGGTCATTTCTTCATGCGCAGTGAATAACTCGGCACTCTAAAGCACCCGAGAGCGTTTTTTTCGATGCCAAGCTAACCAGAGTGACGGGAGCGGCACAATTCAGAAAAAGTGCTCAGCTCGCCGAGAAAATGCGATTTAAGCAATAAAATTAAAAATGCTTATAAAACATAAACCAAACGTTGGAGGTGGTCATTTCTTCATGCGCAGTGATAAACTCGGCACTCTAAAGCACCCGAGAGCGTTTTTTTCGATGCCAACCTAACCAGAGTGACGGGAGCGGCACAATTCAGAAAAAGTGCTCAGCTCGCCGAGAAAATGCGATTTAAGCAATAAAATTAAAAATGCTTATAAAACATAAACCAAACGTTGGAGGTGGTCATTTCTTCATGCGCAGTGAATAACTCGGCACTCTAAAGCACACGAGAGCGTTTTTTTCGATGCCAACCTAACCAGAGTGACGGGAGCGGCACAATTCAGAAAAAGTGCTCAGCTCGCCGAGAAAATGCGATTTAATCAATAAAATTAAAAATGCTTATAAAACATAAACCAAACGTTGGAGGTGGTCATTTCTTAATGCGCAGTAATAAACTCGGCACTCTAAAGCACCCGAGAGCGTTTTTTTCGATGCCAACCTAACCAGAGTGACGGGAGCGGCACAATTCAGAAAAAGTGCTCAGCTCGCCGAGAAAATGCGATTTAAGCAATAAAATTAAAAATGCTTATTAAACATAAACCAAACGTTGGAGGTGGCCATTTCTTCATGCGCAGTGAATAACTCGGCACTCTAAAGCACCCGAGAGCGTTTTTTTCGATGCCAACCTAACCAGAGTGACGGGAGCGGCACAATTCAGAAAAAGTGCTCAGCTCGCCGAGAAAATGCGATTTAAGCAATAAAATTAAAAATGCTTATAAAACATAAACCAAACGTTGGAGGTGGTCATTTCTTAATGCGCAGTAATAAACTCGGCACTCTAAAGCACCCGTGAGCGTTTCTTTCGATGCCAACCTAACCAGAGTGACGGGAGCGGCACAATTCAGAAAAAGTGCTCAGCTCGCCGAGAAAATGCGATTTAAGCAATAAAATTAAAAATGCTTATAAAACATAAACCAAACGTTGGAGGTGGTCATTTCTTCATGCGCAGTGATAAACTCGGCACTCTAAAGCACCCGAGAGCGTTTTTTTCGATGCCAACCTAACCAGAGTGACGGGAGCGCCACAATTCAGAAAAAGTGCTCAGCTTGCTGAGAAAATGCGATTTAAGCAATAAAATTAAAAATGCTTATTAAACATAAACCAAACGTTGGAGGTGGTCATTTCTTCATGCGCAGTGATAAACTCGGCACTCTAAAGCACCCGAGAGCGTTTTTTTCGATGCCAACCTAACCAGAGTGACGGGAGCGGCACAATTCAGAAAAAGTGCTCAGCTCGCCGAGAAAATGCGATTTAAGCAATAAAACTAAAAATGCTTATAAAACATAAACCAAACGTTGGAGGTGGTCATTTCTTCATGCGCAGTGAATAACTCAGCACTCTAAAGCACCCGAGAGCGTTTTTTTCGATGCCAACCTAACCAGAGTGACGGGAGCGGCACAATTCAGAAAAAGTGCTCAGCTCGCCGAGAAAATGCGATTTAAGCAATAAAATTAAAAATGCTTATAAAACATAAACCAAACGTTGGAGGTGGTCATTTCTTCATGCGCAGTGAATAACTCGGCACTCTAAAGCACCCGAGAGCGTTTTTTTCGATGCCAACCTAACCAGAGTGACGGGAGCGGCACAATTCAGAAAAAGTGCTCAGCTCGCCGAGAAAATGCGATTTAAGCAATAAAATTAAAAATGCTTATAAAACATAAACCAAACGTTGGAGGTGGTCATTTCTTAATGCGCAGTAATAAACTCGGCACTCTAAAGCACCCGAGAGCGTTTTTTTCGATGCCAACCTAACCAGAGTGACGGGAGCGGCACAATTCAGAAAAAGTGCTCAGCTCGCCGAGAAAATGCGATTTAAGCAATAAAATTAAAAATGCTTATAAAACATAAACCAAACGTTGGAGGTGGTCATTTCTTCATGCGCAGTGATAAACTCGGCACTCTAAAGCACCCGAGAGCGTTTTTTTCGATGCCAACCTAACCAGTGTTACGGGAGCGGAACAATTCAGAAAAAGCGCTCAGCTCGCCGAGAAAATGCGTTTTAAGCAATAAAATTAAAAATGGTTATAAAACATAAACCAAACGTTGGAGGTGGTCATTTCTTCATGCGCAGTGATGAACTCGGCACTCTAAAGCACCCGAGAGCGTTTTTTTCGATGCCAACCTAACCAGAGTGACGGGAGCGGCACAATTCAGAAAAAGCGCTCAGCTCGCCGAGAAAATGCGATTTAAGCAATAAAATTAAAAATGCTTATAAAACATAAACCAAACGTTGGAGGTGGTCATTTCTTCATGCGCAGTGATAAACTCGGCACTCTAAAGCACCCGAGAGCGTTTTTTTCGATGCCAACCTAACCAGAGTGACGGGAGTGGCACAATTCAGAAAAAGTGCTCAGCTCGCCGAGAAAATGCGATTTAAGCAATAAAATTAAAAATGCTTATAAAACATAAACCAAACGTTGGAGGTGGTCATTTCTTCATGTGCAGTGATAAACTCGGCACTCTAAAGCACCCGAGAGCGTTTTTTTCGATGCCAACCTAACCAGAGTGACGGGAGCGGCACAATTCAGAAAAAGCGCTCAGCTCGCCGAGAAAATGCGATTTAAGCAATAAAATTAAAAATGCTTATAAAACATAAACCAAACGTTGGAGGTGGTCATTTCTTCATGCGCAGTGATAAACTCGGCACTCTAAAGCACCCAAGAGCGTTTTTTTCGATGCCAACCTAACCAGAGTTACGGGAGCGGCACAATTCAGAAAAAGTGCTCAGCTCGCCGAGAAAATGCGATTTAAGCAATAAAATTAAAAATGCTTATAAAACATAAACCAAACGTTGGAGGTGGTCATTTCTTAATGCGCAGTAATAAACTCGGCACTCTAAAGCACCCGAGAGCGTTTTTTTTCGATGCCAACCTAACCAGAGTGACGGGAGCGGCACAATTCAGAAAAAGTGCTCAGCTCGCCGAGAAAATGCGATTTAAGCAATAAAACTAAAAATGCTTATAAAACATAAACCAAACGTTGGAGGTGGTCATTTCTTCATGCGCAGTGAATAACTCGGCACTCTAAAGCACCCGAGAGCGTTTTTTTCGATGCCAACCTAACCAGAGTGACGGGAGCGGCACAATTCAGAAAAAGTGCTCAGCTCGCCGAGAAAATGCGATTTAAGCAATAAAATTAAAAATGCTTATAAAACATAAACCAAACGTTGGAGGTGGTCATTTCTTCATGCGCAGTGATAAACTCGGCACTCTAAAGCACCCGAGAGCGTTTTTTTCGATGCCAACCTAACCAGAGTGACGGGAGCGGCACAATTCAGAAAAAGCGCTCAGCTCGCCGAGAAAATGCGATTTAGCAATAAAATTAAAAATGCTTATAAAACATAAACCAAACGTTGGAGGTGGTCATTTCTTCATGCGCAGTGATAAACTCGGCACTCTAAAGCACCCGAGAGCGTTTTTTTCGATGCCAACCTAACCAGAGTGACGGGAGCGGCACAATTCAGAAAAAGCGCTCAGCTCGCCGAGAAAATGCGATTTAAGCAATAAAATTAAAAATGCTTATAAAACATAAACCAAACGTTGGAGGTGGTCATTTCTTCATGCGCAGTGATTAACTCGGCACTCTAAAGCACCCGAGAGCGTTTTTTTCGATGCCAACCTAACCAGAGTGACGGGAGCGGCACAATTCAGAAAAAGTGCTCAGCTCGCCGAGAAAATGCGATTTAAGCAATAAAATTAAAAATGCTTATAAAACATAAACCAAACGTTGGAGGTGGTCATTTCTTCATGCGCAGTGAATAACTCGGCACTCTAAAGCACCCGAGAGCGTTTTTTTCGATGCCAACCTAACCAGAGTGACGGGAGCGGCACAATTCAGAAAAAGTGCTCAGCTCGCCGAGAAAATGCGATTTAAGCAATAAAATTAAAATGCTTATAAAACATAAACCAAACGTTGGAGGTGGTCATTTCTTAATGCGCAGTAATAAACTCGGCACTCTAAAGCACCCGAGAGCGTTTTTTTCGATGCCAACCTAACCAGAGTGACGGGAGCGGCACAATTCAGAAAAAGTGCTCAGCTCGCCGAGAAAATGCGATTTAAGCAATAAAATTAAAAATGCTTATAAAACATAAACCAAACGTTGGAGGTGGTCATTTCTTCATGCGCAGTGATAAACTCGGCACTCTAAAGCACCCGAGAGCGTTTTTTTCGATGCCAACCTAACCAGAGTTACGAGAGCGGCACAATTCAGAAAAAGCGCTCAGCTCGCCGAGAAAATGCGATTTAAGCAATAAAATTAAAAATGCTTATAAAACATAAACCAAACGTTGGAGGTGGTCATTTCTTCATGCGCAGTGATAAACTCGGCACTCTAAAGCACCCGAGAGCGTTTTTTTCGATGCCAACCTAACCAGAGTGACGGGAGCGGCACAATTCAGAAAAAGCGCTCAGCAAGCCGAGAAAATGCGATTTAAGCAATAAAATTAAAAATGCTTATAAAACATAAACCAAACGTTGGAGGTGGTCATTTCTTCATGCGCAGTGATAAACTCGGCACTCTAAAGCACCCGAGAGCGTTTTTTTCGATGCCAACCTAACCAGAGTGACGGGAGCGGCACAATTCAGAAAAAGTGCTCAGCTCGCCGAGAAAATGCGATTTAAGCAATAAAATTAAAAATGCTTATAAAACATAAACCAAACGTTGGAGGTGGTCATTTCTTCATGTGCAGTGAATAACTCGGCACTCTAAAGCACCCGAGAGCGTTTTTTTCGATGCCAACCTAACCAGAGTGACGGGAGCGGCACAATTCAGAAAAAGTGCTCAGCTCGCCGAGAAAATGCGATTTAAGCAATAAAATTAAAAATGCTTATAAAACATAAACCAAACGTTGGAGGTGGTCATTTCTTAATGCGCAGTAATAAACTCGGCACTCTAAAGCACCCGAGAGCGTTTTTTTCGATGCCAACCTAACCAGAGTGACGGGAGCGGCACAATTCAGGAAAAGTGCTCAGCTCGCCGAGAAAATGCGATTTAAGCAATAAAATTAAAAATGCTTATAAAACATAAACCAAACGTTGGAGGTGGTCATTTCTTCATGCGCAGTGAATAACTCGGCACTCTAAAGCACCCGAGAGCGTTTTTTTCGATGCCAACCTAACCAGAGTGACGGGAGCGGCACAATTCAGAAAAAGTGCTCAGCTCGCCGAGAAAATGCGATTTAAGCAATAAAATTAAAAATGCTTATAAAACATAAACCAAACGTTGGAGGTGGTCATTTCTTAATGCGCAGTAATAAACTCGGCACTCTAAAGCACCCGTGAGCGTTTTTTTCGATGCCAACCTAACCAGAGTGACGGGAGCGGCACAATTCAGAAAAAGTGCTCAGCTCGCCGAGAAAATGCGATTTAAGCAATAAAATTAAAAATGCTTATAAAACATAAACCAAACGTTGGAGGTGGTCATTTCTTCATGCGCAGTGATAAACTCGGCACTCTAAAGCACCCGAGAGCGTTTTTTTCGATGCCAACCTAACCAGAGTGACGGGAGCGGCACAATTCAGAAAAAGTGCTCAGCTTGCCGAGAAAATGCGATTTAAGCAATAAAATTAAAAATGCTTATTAAACATAAACCAAACGTTGGAGGTGGTCATTTCTTCATGCGCAGTGATAAACTCGGCACTCTAAAGCACCCGAGAGCGTTTTTTTCGATGCCAACCTAACCAGAGTGACGGGAGCGGCACAATTCAGAAAAAGTGCTCAGCTCGCCGAGAAAATGCGATTTAAGCAATAAAACTAAAAATGCTTATAAAACATAAACCAAACGTTGGAGGTGGTCTTTTCTTCATGCGCAGTGAATAACTCAGCACTCTAAAGCACCCGAGAGCGTTTTTTTCGATGCCAACCTAACCAGAGTGACGGGAGCGGCACAATTCAGAAAAAGTGCTCAGCTCGCCGAGAAAATGCGATTTAAGCAATAAAATTAAAAATGCTTATAAAACATAAACCAAACGTTGGAGGTGGTCATTTCTTCATGCGCAGTGATAAACTCGGCACTCTAAAGCACCCGAGAGCGTTTTTTTCGATGCCAACCTAACCAGAGTGACGGGAGCGGCACAATTCAGAAAAAGCGCTCAGCTCGCCGAGAAAATGCGATTTAAGCAATAAAATTAAAAATGCTTATAAAACATAAACCAAACGTTGGAGGTGGTCATTTCTTCATGCGCAGTGATAAACTCGGCACTCTAAAGCACCCGAGAGCGTTTTTTTCGATGCCAACCTAACCAGAGTCACGGGAGCGGCACAATTCAGAAAAAGCGCTCAGCTCGCCGAGAAAATGCGATTTAAGCAATAAAATTAAAAATGCTTATAAAACATAAACCAAACGTTGGAGGTGGTCATTTCTTCATGCGCAGTGATTAACTCGGCACTCTAAAGCACCCGAGAGCGTTTTTTTCGATGCCAACCTAACCAGAGTGACGGGAGCGGCACAATTCAGAAAAAGTGCTCAGCTCGCCGAGAAAATGCGATTTAAGCAATAAAATTAAAAATGCTTATAAAACATAAACCAAACGTTGGAGGTGGTCATTTCTTCATGTGCAGTGAATAACTCGGCACTCTAAAGCACCCGAGAGCGTTTTTTTCGATGCCAACCTAACCAGAGTGACGGGAGCGGCACAATTCAGAAAAAGTGCTCAGCTCGCCGAGAAAATGCGATTTAAGCAATAAAATTAAAAATGCTTATAAAACATAAACCAAACGTTGGAGGTGGTCATTTCTTAATGCGCAGTAATAAACTCGGCACTCTAAAGCACCCGAGAGCGTTTTTTTCGATGCCAACCTAACCAGAGTGACGGGAGCGGCACAATTCAGGAAAAGTGCTCAGCTCGCCGAGAAAATGCGATTTAAGCAATAAAATTAAAAATGCTTATAAAACATAAACCAAACGTTGGAGGTGGTCATTTCTTCATGCGCAGTGAATAACTCGGCACTCTAAAGCACCCGAGAGCGTTTTTTTCGATGCCAACCTAACCAGAGTGACGGGAGCGGCACAATTCAGAAAAAGTGCTCAGCTCGCCGAGAAAATGCGATTTAAGCAATAAAATTAAAAATGCTTATAAAACATAAACCAAACGTTGGAGGTGGTCATTTCTTAATGCGCAGTAATAAACTCGGCACTCTAAAGCACCCGTGAGCGTTTTTTTCGATGCCAACCTAACCAGAGTGACGGGAGCGGCACAATTCAGAAAAAGTGCTCAGCTCGCCGAGAAAATGCGATTTAAGCAATAAAATTAAAAATGCTTATAAAACATAAACCAAACGTTGGAGGTGGTCATTTCTTCATGCGCAGTGATAAACTCGGCACTCTAAAGCACCCGAGAGCGTTTTTTTCGATGCCAACCTAACCAGAGTGACGGGAGCGGCACAATTCAGAAAAAGTGCTCAGCTTGCCGAGAAAATGCGATTTAAGCAATAAAATTAAAAATGCTTATTAAACATAAACCAAACGTTGGAGGTGGTCATTTCTTCATGCGCAGTGATAAACTCGGCACTCTAAAGCACCCGAGAGCGTTTTTTTCGATGCCAACCTAACCAGAGTGACGGGAGCGGCACAATTCAGAAAAAGTGCTCAGCTCGCCGAGAAAATGCGATTTAAGCAATAAAACTAAAAATGCTTATAAAACATAAACCAAACGTTGGAGGTGGTCTTTTCTTCATGCGCAGTGAATAACTCAGCACTCTAAAGCACCCGAGAGCGTTTTTTTCGATGCCAACCTAACCAGAGTGACGGGAGCGGCACAATTCAGAAAAAGTGCTCAGCTCGCCGAGAAAATGCGATTTAAGCAATAAAATTAAAAATGCTTATAAAACATAAACCAAACGTTGGAGGTGGTCATTTCTTCATGCGCAGTGATAAACTCGGCACTCTAAAGCACCCGAGAGCGTTTTTTTCGATGCCAACCTAACCAGAGTGACGGGAGCGGCACAATTCAGAAAAAGCGCTCAGCTCGCCGAGAAAATGCGATTTAAGCAATAAAATTAAAAATGCTTATAAAACATAAACCAAACGTTGGAGGTGGTCATTTCTTCATGCGCAGTGATAAACTCGGCACTCTAAAGCACCCGAGAGCGTTTTTTTCGATGCCAACCTAACCAGAGTCACGGGAGCGGCACAATTCAGAAAAAGCGCTCAGCTCGCCGAGAAAATGCGATTTAAGCAATAAAATTAAAAATGCTTATAAAACATAAACCAAACGTTGGAGGTGGTCATTTCTTCATGCGCAGTGATTAACTCGGCACTCTAAAGCACCCGAGAGCGTTTTTTTCGATGCCAACCTAACCAGAGTGACGGGAGCGGCACAATTCAGAAAAAGTGCTCAGCTCGCCGAGAAAATGCGATTTAAGCAATACAATTAAAAATGCTTATAAAACATAAACCAAACGTTGGAGGTGGTCATTTCTTCATGCGCAGTGATAAACTCGGCACTCTAAAGCACCCGAGAGCGTTTTTTTCGATGCCAACCTAACCAGAGTGACGGGAGCGGCACAATTCAGAAAAAGTGCTCAGCTCGCCGAGAAAATGCGATTTAAGCAATAAAATTAAAAATGCTTATAAAACATAAACCAAACGTTGGAGGTGGTCATTTCTTCATGCGCAGTGATAAACTCGGCACTCTAAAGCACCCGAGAGCGTTTTTTTCGATGCCAACCTAACCAGAGTGACGGGAGCGGCACAATTCAGAAAAAGTGCTTAGCTCGCCGAGAAAATGCGATTTAAGCAATAAAATTAAAAATGCTTATAAAACATAAACCAAACGTTGGAGGTGGTCATTTCTTCATGCGCAGTGATAAACTCGGCACTCTAAAGCACCCGAGAGCGTTTTTTTCGATGCCAACCTAACCAGAGTGACGGGAGCGGCACAATTCAGAAAAAGTGCTCAGCTCGCCGAGAAAATGCGATTTAAGCAATAAAATTAAAAATGCTTATAAAACATAAACCAAACGTTGAAGGTGATCATTTCTTCATGCGCAGTGAATAACTCGGCACTCTAAAGCACCCGAGAGCGTTTTTTTCGATGCCAACCTAACCAGAGTGACGGGAGCGGCACAATTCAGAAAAAGTGCTCAGCTCGCCGAGAAAATGCGATTTAAGCAATAAAATTAAAAATGCTTATAAAACATAAACCAAACGTTGGAGGTGGTCATTTCTTCATGCGCAGTGAATAACTCGGCACTCTAAAGCACCCGAGAGCGTTTTTTTCGATGCCAACCTAACCAGAGTGACGGGAGCGGCACAATTCAGAAAAAGTGCTCAGCTCGCCGAGAAAATGCGATTTAAGCAATAAATTAAAAATGCTTATAAAACATAAACCAAACGTTGGAGGTGGTCATTTCTTCATGCGCAGTGATAAACTCGGCACTCTAAAGCACCCGAGAGCGTTTTTTTCGATGCCAACCTAACCAGAGTGACGGGAGCGGCACAATTCAGAAAAAGTAATCAGCTTGACGAGAAAATGCGATTTAAGCAATAAAATTAAAAATGCTTATAAAACATAAACCAAACGTTGGAGGTGGTCATTTCTTCATGCGCAGTGAATAACTCGGCACTCTAAAGCACCCGAGAGCGTTTTTTTCGATGCCAAGCTAACCAGAGTGACGGGAGCGGCACAATTCAGAAAAAGTGCTTAGCTCGCCGAGAAAATGCGATTTAAGCAATAAAATTAAAAATGCTTATAAAACATAAACCAAACGTTGGAGGTGGTCATTTCTTCATGCGCAGTGAAAAACTCGGCACTCTAAAGCACCCGAGAGCGTTTTTTTCGATGCCAACCTAACCAGAGTGACGGGAGCGGCACAATTCAGAAAAAGTGCTCAGCTCGCCGAGAAAATGCGATTTAAGCAATAAAATTAAAAATGCTTATAAAACATAAACCAAACGTTGGAGGTGGTCATTTCTTCATGCGCAGTGAATAACTCGGCACTCTAAAGCACACGAGAGCGTTTTTTTCGATGCCAACCTAACCAGAGTGACGGGAGCGGCACAATTCAGAAAAAGTGCTCAGCTCGCCGAGAAAATGCGATTTAATCAATAAAATTAAAAATGCTTATAAAACATAAACCAAACGTTGGAGGTGGTCATTTCTTAATGCGCAGTAATAAACTCGGCACTCTAAAGCACCCGAGAGCGTTTTTTTCGATGCCAACCTAACCAGAGTGACGGGAGCGGCACAATTCAGAAAAAGTGCTCAGTTCGCCGAGAAAATGCGATTTAAGCAATAAAATTAAAAATGCTTATTAAACATAAACCAAACGTTGGAGGTGGTCATTTCTTCATGCGCAGTGAATAACTCGGCACTCTAAAGCACCCGAGAGCGTTTTTTTCGATGCCAACCTAACCAGAGTGACGGGAGCGGCACAATTCGGAAAAAGTGCTCAGCTCGCCGAGAAAATGCGATTTAAGCAATAAAATTAAAAATGCTCATAAAACATAAACCAAACGATGGAGGTGGTCATTTCTTAATGCGCAGTAATAAACTCGGCACTCTAAAGCACCCGTGAGCGTTTTTTTCGATGCCAACCTAACCAGAGTGACGGGAGCGGCACAATTCAGAAAAAGTGCTCAGCTCGCCGAGAAAATGCGATTTAAGCAATAAAATTAAAAATGCTTATAAAACATAAACCAAACGTTGGAGGTGGTCATTTCTTCATGCGCAGTGATAAACTCGGCACTCTAAAGCACCCGAGAGCGTTTTTTTCGATGCCAACCTAACCAGAGTGACGGGAGCGGCACAATTCAGAAAAAGTGCTTAGCTCGCCGAGAAAATGCGATTTAAGCAATAAAATTAAAAATGCTTATAAAACATAAACCAAACGTTGGAGGTGGTCATTTCTTCATGCGCAGTGATAAACTCGGCACTCTAAAGCACCCGAGAGCGTTTTTTTCGATGCCAACCTAACCAGAGTGACGGGAGCGGCACAATTCAGAAAAAGTGCTCAGCTCGCGGAGAAAATGCGATTTAAGCAATAAAATTAAAAATGCTTATAAAACATAAACCAAACGTTGAAGGTGATCATTTCTTCATGCGCAGTGAATAACTCGGCACTCTAAAGCACCCGAGAGCGTTTTTTTCGATGCCAACCTAACCAGAGTGACGGGAGCGGCACAATTCAGAAAAAGTGCTCAGCTCGCCGAGAAAATGCGATTTAAGCAATAAAATTAAAAATGCTTATAAAACATAAACCAAACGTTGGAGGTGGTCATTTCTTCATGCGCAGTGAATAACTCGGCACTCTAAAGCACCCGAGAGCGTTTTTTTCGATGCCAACCTAACCAGAGTGACGGGAGCGGCACAATTCAGAAAAAGTGCTCAGCTCGCCGAGAAAATGCGATTTAAGCAATAAATTAAAAATGCTTATAAAACATAAACCAAACGTTGGAGGTGGTCATTTCTTCATGCGCAGTGATAAACTCGGCACTCTAAAGCACCCGAGAGCGTTTTTTTCGATGCCAACCTAACCAGAGTGACGGGAGCGGCACAATTCAGAAAAAGTAATCAGCTTGACGAGAAAATGCGATTTAAGCAATAAAATTAAAAATGCTTATAAAACATAAACCAAACGTTGGAGGTGGTCATTTCTTCATGCGCAGTGAATAACTCGGCACTCTAAAGCACCCGAGAGCGTTTTTTTCGATGCCAAGCTAACCAGAGTGACGGGAGCGGCACAATTCAGAAAAAGTGCTTAGCTCGCCGAGAAAATGCGATTTAAGCAATAAAATTAAAAATGCTTATAAAACATAAACCAAACGTTGGAGGTGGTCATTTCTTCATGCGCAGTGAAAAACTCGGCACTCTAAAGCACCCGAGAGCGTTTTTTTCGATGCCAACCTAACCAGAGTGACGGGAGCGGCACAATTCAGAAAAAGTGCTCAGCTCGCCGAGAAAATGCGATTTAAGCAATAAAATTAAAAATGCTTATAAAACATAAACCAAACGTTGGAGGTGGTCATTTCTTCATGCGCAGTGAATAACTCGGCACTCTAAAGCACACGAGAGCGTTTTTTTCGATGCCAACCTAACCAGAGTGACGGGAGCGGCACAATTCAGAAAAAGTGCTCAGCTCGCCGAGAAAATGCGATTTAATCAATAAAATTAAAAATGCTTATAAAACATAAACCAAACGTTGGAGGTGGTCATTTCTTAATGCGCAGTAATAAACTCGGCACTCTAAAGCACCCGAGAGCGTTTTTTTCGATGCCAACCTAACCAGAGTGACGGGAGCGGCACAATTCAGAAAAAGTGCTCAGTTCGCCGAGAAAATGCGATTTAAGCAATAAAATTAAAAATGCTTATTAAACATAAACCAAACGTTGGAGGTGGTCATTTCTTCATGCGCAGTGAATAACTCGGCACTCTAAAGCACCCGAGAGCGTTTTTTTCGATGCCAACCTAACCAGAGTGACGGGAGCGGCACAATTCGGAAAAAGTGCTCAGCTCGCCGAGAAAATGCGATTTAAGCAATAAAATTAAAAATGCTCATAAAACATAAACCAAACGATGGAGGTGGTCATTTCTTAATGCGCAGTAATAAACTCGGCACTCTAAAGCACCCGTGAGCGTTTTTTTCGATGCCAACCTAACCAGAGTGACGGGAGCGGCACAATTCAGAAAAAGTGCTCAGCTCGCCGAGAAAATGCGATTTAAGCAATAAAATTAAAAATGCTTATAAAACATAAACCAAACGTTGGAGGTGGTCATTTCTTCATGCGCAGTGATAAACTCGGCACTCTAAAGCACCCGAGAGCGTTTTTTTCGATGCCAACCTAACCAGAGTGACGGGAGCGGCACAATTCAGAAAAAGTGCTCAGCTTGCCGAGAAAATGCGATTTAAGCAATAAAATTAAAAATGCTTATTAAACATAAACCAAACGTTGGAGGTGGTCATTTCTTCATGCGCAGTGATAAACTCGGCACTCTAAAGCACCCGAGAGCGTTTTTTTCGATGCCAACCTAACCAGAGTGACGGGAGCGGCACAATTCAGAAAAAGTGCTCAGCTCGCCGAGAAAATGCGATTTAAGCAATAAAACTAAAAATGCTTATAAAACATAAACCAAACGTTGGAGGTGGTCATTTCTTCATGCGCAGTGAATAACTCAGCACTCTAAAGCACCCGAGAGCGTTTTTTTCGATGCCAACCTAACCAGAGTGACGGGAGCGGCACAATTCAGAAAAAGTGCTCAGCTCGCCGAGAAAATGCGATTTAAGCAATAAAATTAAAAATGCTTATAAAACATAAACCAAACGTTGGAGGTGGTCATTTCTTCATGCGCAGTGAATAACTCGGCACTCTAAAGCACCCGAGAGCGTTTTTTTCGATGCCAACCTAACCAGAGTGACGGGAGCGGCACAATTCAGAAAAAGTGCTCAGCTCGCCGAGAAAATGCGATTTAAGCAATAAAATTAAAAATGCTTATAAAACATAAACCAAACGTTGGAGGTGGTCATTTCTTAATGCGCAGTAATAAACTCGGCACTCTAAAGCACCCGAGAGCGTTTTTTTCGATGCCAACCTAACCAGAGTGACGGGAGCGGCATAATTCAGAAAAAGTGCTCAGCTCGCCGAGAAAATGCGATTTAAGCAATAAAATTAAAAATGCTTATAAAACATAAACCAAACGTTGGAGGTGGTCATTTCTTCATGCGCAGTGAATAACTCGGCACTCTAAAGCACCCGAGAGCGTTTTTTTCGATGCCAACCTAACCAGAGTGACGGGAGCGGCACAATTCAGAAAAAGTGCTCAGCTCGCCGAGAAAATGCGATTTAAGCAATAAAATTAAAAATGCTTATAAAACATAAACCAAACGTTGGAGGTGGTCATTTCTTCATGCGCAGTGAATAACTCGGCACTCTAAAGCACCCGAGAGCGTTTTTTTCGATGCCAACCTAACCAGAGTGACGGGAGCGGCACAATTCAGAAAAAGTGCTCAGCTCGCCGAGAAAATGCGATTTAAGCAATAAAATTAAAAATGCTTATAAAACATAAACCAAACGTTGGAGGTGGTCATTTCTTCATGCGCAGTGAATAACTCGGCACTCTAAAGCACCCGAGAGCGTTTTTTTCGATGCCAAGCTAACCAGAGTGACGGGAGCGGCACAATTCAGAAAAAGTGCTCAGCTCGCCGAGAAAATGCGATTTAAGCAATAAAATTAAAAATGCTTATAAAACATAAACCAAACGTTGGAGGTGGTCATTTCTTAATGCGCAGTAATAAACTCGGCACTCTAAAGCACCCGAGAGCGTTTTTTTCGATGCCAACCTAACCAGAGTGACGGGAGCGGCACAATTCAGAAAAAGTGCTCAGCTCGCCGAGAAAATGCGATTTAAGCAATAATATTAAAAATGCTTATAAAACATAAACCAAACGTTGGAGGTGGTCATTTCTTCATGCGCAGTGAATAACTCGGCACTCTAAAGCACCCGAGAGCGTTTTTTTCGATGCCAACCTAACCAGAGTGACGGGAGCGGCACAATTCAGAAAAAGTGCTCAGCTCGCCGAGAAAATGCGATTTAAGCAATAAAATTAAAAATGCTTATAAAACATAAACCAAACGTTGGAGGTGGTCATTTCTTCATGCGCAGTGAATAACTCGGCACTCTAAAGCACCCGAGAGCGTTTTTTTTTTATGCCAACCTAACCAGAGTGACGGGAGCGGCACAATTCAGAAAAAGTGCTCAGCTCGCCGAGAAAATGCGATTTAAGCAATACAATTAAAAATGCTTATAAAACATAAACCAAACGTTGGAGGTGGTCATTTCTTAATGCGCAGTAATAAACTCGGCACTCTAAAGCACCCGAGAGCGTTTTTTTCGATGCCAACCTAACCAGAGTGACGGGAGCGGCACAATTCAGAAAAAGTGCTCAGCTCGCCGAGAAAATGCGATTTAAGCAATAAAATTAAAAATGCTTATAAAACATAAACCAAACGTTGGAGGTGGTCATTTCTTCATGCGCAGTGATAAACTCGGCACTCTAAAGCACCCGAGAGCGTTTTTTTCGATGCCAACCTAACCAGAGTTACGGGAGCGGCACAATTCAGAAAAAGCGCTCAACTCGCCGAGAAAATGCGATTTAAGCAATAAAATTAAAAATGATTATAAAACATAAACCAAACGTTGGAGGTGGTCATTTCTTCATGCGCAGTGATAAACTCGGCACTCTAAAGCACCCGAGATTGTTTTTTTCGATGCCAACCTAACCAGAGTGACGGGAGCGGCACAATTCAGAAAAAGCGCTCAGCTCGCCGAGAAAATGCGATTTAAGCAATAAAATTAAAAATGCTTATAAAACATAAACCAAACGTTGGAGGTGGTCATTTCTTCATGCGCAGTGATAAACTCGGCACTCTAAAGCACCCGAGAGCGTTTTTTTCGATGCCAACCTAACCAGAGTGACGGGAGTGGCACAATTCAGAAAAAGTGCTCAGCTCGCCGAGAAAATGCGATTTAAGCAATAAAATTAAAAATGCTTATAAAACATAAACCAAACGTTGGAGGTGGTAATTTCTTCATGCGCAGTGAATAACTCGGCACTCTAAAGCACCCGAGAGCGTTTTTTTCGATGCCTAACCTAGGACCAGAGTGACGGGAAGCGATTCAGCAAAATTCAGAAAAAGTGCCGTGCAGGCTCTAATGCGCAGTAAAGCATATTAAAATTACAATTATAAAAGCATATAACCTAAACGTTTGATCGTGGTCATTTCTTCATGCGCAGTGAATAACTCGGCACTCTAAAGCACCCGAGAGCGTTTTTTTCGATGCCAACCTAACCAGAGTGACGGGAGCGGCACAATTCAGAAAAAGTGCTCAGCTCGCCGAGAAAATGCGATTTAAGCAATAAAATTAAAAATGCTTATAAAACATAAACCAAACGTTGGAGGTGGTCATTTCTTCATGCGCAGTGAATAACTCGGCACTCTAAAGCACCCGAGAGCGTTTTTTTTCGATGCCAACCTAACCAGAGTGACGGGAGCGGCACAATTCAGAAAAAGTGCTCAGCTCGCCGAGAAAATGCGATTTAAGCAATAAAATTAAAAATGCTTATAAAACATAAACCAAACGTTGGAGGTGGTCATTTCTTCATGCGCAGTGATAAACTCGGCACTCTAAAGCACCCGAGAGCGTTTTTTTCGATGCCAACCTAACCAGATTGACGGGAGCGGCACAATTCAGAAAAAGCGCTCAGCTCGCCGAGAAAATGCGATTTAAGCAATAAAATTAAAAATGCTTATAAAACATAAACCAAACGTTGGAGGTGGTCATTTCTTCATGCGCAGTGATAAACTCGGCACTCTAAAGCACCCGAGAGCGTTTTTTTCGATGCCAACCTAACGAGAGTGACGGGAGCGGCACAATTCAGAAAAAGTGCTCAGCTCGCCGAGAAAATGCGATTTAAGCAATAAAATTAAAAATGCCCCCTCCATGAGTCGTCACCTTATCGTGGTGGAGGGGTTTGCGTGCCCCTATGATCCTAGGAGCCATGTTGTCTGGGGCTTCATGCTCCTGGTAGGGTCACCCATGGCAAACGGGTCCTAGGTGAGGGGCCAGACAAAGCACGGCTCAAAAAGCCCCTTATGATGAAGAAGAGATATGGAAACAGATTTCCCTCGCCCGGACGCGGGTCACCGGGGCCCCCCTCTGGAGCCAGGCCTGGAGGCGGGGCTCGAAGGCGAGCGTCTGGTGGCCGGGCCTGCGCCCATGGGGCCCGGCCGGGCAAAGCCCGAAAAGGAAATGTGGGTCCCCCTTCCCATGGGCTCACCACCTGTGGGAGGGGCCAAAGGGGTCGGGTGCAGTGCGAGCTGGGCGGCGGCCAAAGGCAGGGACCTTGGCGGTCTGATCCCCGGCTGCAGAAGCTGGCTCTTGGGACATGGAATGTCACCTCTCTGGCTGGAAAGGAGCCCGAGCTGGTGTGCGAGGCAGAAAAGTTCCGACTAGATATAGTCGGACTTGCCTCCACGCACAGTTTGGGTTCCGGTTCAAGCCCTCTCGAGAGGGGCTGGACTCTCTTCCACTCTGGAGTTGCCCACGGTGAGAGGCGTCGAGCAGGTGTGGGTATACTTATTGCCCCCCGGCTGGGCGCCTGCACATTGGGGTTCACCCCGGTGAACGAGAGGGTAGCCTCCCTCCGCCTTCGGGTGGGGGGACGGGTCCTGACTGTTGTTTGTGTCTATGCACCAAACGGCAGTTCAGAGTACCCACCCTTTTTGGAGTCCCTGGAGGAGGTGCTGGAGAGCGCTCCTTCTGGGGACTCCATCGTTCTACTGGGTGACTTCAATGCTCACGTGGGCAATGACAGTGAGACCTGGAAGGGCGTGATTGGGAGGAACGGCCCCCCCGATCTGAACCCGAGCGGTGTTCTATTATTGGAATTCTGTGCTCGACACGGATTTTCTATAATGAACACCATGTTCAAACATAAGGGTGTCCATGTGTGCACTTGGCACCAGGACACCCTAGGCCGCAGTTCGATGATCGACTTTGTAGTCGTGTCATCGGATTTGCGGCCGCATGTTTTGGACACTCGGGCGAAGAGAGGGGCGGAGCTGTCAACTGATCACCACCTGGTGGTGGGTTGGCTCCGATGGTGGGGGAAGATGCCGGTCCGACCTGGCAGACCCAAACGTTCTGTGAGGGTCTGCTGGGAACGTCTGGCGGAATCCCCTGTCAGGAAGAGCTTCAACTCCCACCTCCGGCAGAACTTTTCCCAGGTCCCGGGGGAGGCGGGGGACATTGAGTCCGAGTGGACCTTGTTCCGCGCCTCCATTGTTGAGGCGGCCGACCGGAGCTGCGGCCGTAAGGTCATTGGTGCCTGTCGTGGCGGCAATCCCCGAACCCGCTGGTGGACACCGGCGGTAAGGGATGCCGTCAAGCTGAAGAAGGAGTCCTATCGGGCCGTTTTGGCCTGCGGGACTCCCGAGGCAGCTGACAGGTACCGGATGGCCAAGCGGAACGCGGCTTCGGCGGTTGCTGAGGCAAAAACCCGGGCGTGGGAGGAGTTTGGCGAGGCCATGGAGAATGACTTCCGGACGGCTTCGAGGAAATTCTGGTCCACCATCCGGCGTCTCAGGAGGGGGAAGCAGTGCAACGTCAACACTGTTTACAGTGGAGATGGCGTGCTGCTGACCTCGACTAGGGACGTCGTGTGTCGGTGGGGAGAATACTTCGAAGACCTCCTCAATTCCACCGACACGCCTTCCATTGTGGAGGCAGGGCCTGGGGACTCTGAGGCGGAATCTCCAATCTCTGGGGTTGAAGTCACTGAGGTAGTTAAAAAACTCCTCGGTGGCAAGGCCCCGGGGGTGGATGAGATCCGCCCGGATTTCTTAAGGGCTCTGGATGTTGTGGGGCTGTCATGGCTGACACGTCTCTACAGCATCGCGTGGACATCGGGGACAGTGCCTCTGGATTGGCAGACTGGGGTGGTGGTTCCCCTCTTTAAGAAGGGGGACCGGAGGGTGTGTTCCAATTACAGGGGAATTACACTCCTCAGCCTCCCTGGGAAGGTCTATTCAGGGGTGCTGGAGAGGAGGGTCCGTCGGGAGGTCGAACCTCGGATTCAGGAGGAACAGTGTGGCTTTCGTCCTGGCCGTGGAACAGTGGACCAGCTCTTCACCCTCAGCAGGATCCTCGAGGGTGCATGGGAGTTCGCCCAACCAGTCCACATGTGTTTTGTGGACTTGGAGAAGGCGTTCGACCGTGTCCCTCGGGAGGTTCTCTGGGGGGTGCTTCGGGAGTACGGGGTACCGAGCCAACTGATAAGGGCGGTTCGGTCCCTGTATCATCGATGCCAGAGTTTGGTCCGCATTTCCGGCAGTAAGTCGGATTCGTTCTCAGTGAGGGTTGGACTCCGCCAAGGCTGCCCTTTGTCACCGATTCTGTTCATAGTTTTTATGGACAGAATTTCTAGGCGCAGCCGAGGCGTTGAGGGTGTCCGGTTTGGGGACCTCAGCATCGCGTCTCTGCTTTTTGCAGACGACGTGGTGCTGTTGGCTTCTTCAGGCCGTGATCTCCAGCTCTCACTGGAGCGGTTCGCAGCCGAGTGTGAAGCGGTCGGGATGAGGGTCAGCACCTCCAAATCCGAGTCCATGGTCCTCGATCGGAAAAGGGTGGAATGCCCTCTCCGGATCGGGGATGAGATCCTGCCCCAAGTGGAGGAGTTTAAGTATCTTGGGGTCTTGTTCACGAGTGAGGGGAGGATGGAGCGCGAGATCGACAGGCGGATCGGTGCAGCGTCGGCAGTAATGCGGACTTTGTACCGGTCCGTCGTGGTAAAGAGAGAGCTGAGCCAAAAGGCAAAGCTCTCAATTTACCGGTCGATTTACGCTCCTACCCTCACCTATGGTCACGAGCTATGGGTCGTGACCGAAAGAACGAGATCCCGGATACAAGCGGCCGAAATGAGTTTTCTCCGCAGGATGTCCGGGCTCTCCCTTAGAGATAGGGTGAGAAGTTCGGTCATCCGGGAGAGACTCGGAGTAGAGCCGCTGCTCCTCCACGTAGAGAGGAGCCAGATGAGGTGGCTCGGGCATATCATCAGGATGCCTCCTGGACGCCTCCCTGGGGAGGTGTTCCGGGCATGTCCCACCGGTAGGAGACCCCGGGGACGACCCAGGACGCGCTGGAGAGACTATGTCTCTCAGCTGGCCTGGGAACGCCTTGGGATCCCCCGGGATGAGCTAGATGAAGTGGCTGGGGAGAGGGAAGTCTGGGAGTCCCTCCTGAAGCTGCTGCCCCCGCGACCCGACCCCGGATAAGCGGAAGAAGATGGATGGATGGATGAAATTAAAAATGCTTATAAAACATAAACCAAACGTTGGAGGTGGTCATTTCTTAATGCGCAGTAATAAACTCGGCACTCTAAAGCACCCGAGAGCGTTTTTTTCGATGCCAACCTAACCAGAGTGACGGGAGCGGCACAATTCAGAAAAAGTGCTCAGCTCGCCGAGAAAATGCGATTTAAGCAATAAAATTAAAAATGCTTATAAAACATAAACCAAACGTTGGAGGTGGTCATTTCTTCATGCGCAGTGAATAACTCGGCACTCTAAAGCACCCGAGAGCGTTTATTTCGATGCCAACCTAACCAGAGTGACGGGAGCGGCACAATTCAGAAAAAGTGCTCAGCTCGCCGAGAAAATGCGATTTAAGCAATAAAATTAAAAATGCTTATAAAACATAAACCAAACGTTGGAGGTGGTCATTTCTTCATGCGCAGTGATAAACTCGGCACTCTAAAGCACCCGAGAGCGTTTTTTTCGATGCCAACCTAACCAGAGTGACGGGAGCGGCACAATTCAGAAAAAAGTGCTCAGCTCGCCGAGAAAATGCGATTTAAGCAATAAAATTAAAAATGCTTATTAAACATAAACCAAACGTTGGAGGTGGTCATTTCTTCATGCGCAGTGATAAACTCGGCACTCTAAAGCACCCGAGAGCGTTTTTTTCGATGCCAACCTAACCAGAGTGACGGGAGCGGCACAATTCAGAAAAAGTGCTCAGCTCGCCGAGAAAATGCGATTTAAGCAATAAAATTAAAAATGCTTATAAAACATAAACCAAACGTTGGAGGTGGTCATTTCTTCATGCGCAGTGAATAACTCGGCACTCTAAAGCACCCGAGAGCGTTTTTTTCGATGCCAACCTAACCAGAGTGACGGGAGCGCCACAATTCAGAAAAAGTGCTCAGCTCGCCGAGAAAATGCGATTTAAGCAATAAAATTAAAAATGCTTTTAAAACATAAACCAAACGTTGGAGGTGGTCATTTCTTAATGCGCAGTAATAAACTCGGCACTCTAAAGCACCCGAGAGCGTTTTTTTCGATGCCAACCTAACCAGAGTGACGGGAGCGGCACAATTCAGAAAAAGTGCTCAGCTCGCCGAGAAAATGCGATTTAAGCAATAAAATTAAAAATGCTTATTAAACATAAACCAAACGTTGGAGGTGGTCATTTCTTCATGCGCAGTGATAAACTCGGCACTCTAAAGCACCCGAGAGCGTTTTTTTCGATGCCAACCTAACCAGAGTGACGGGAGCGGCACAATTCAGAAAAAGTGCTCAGCTCGCCGAGAAAATGCGATTTAAGCAATAAAATTAAAAATGCTTATAAAACATAAACCAAACGTTGGAGGTGGTCATTTCTTCATGCGCAGTGAATAACTCGGCACTCTAAAGCACCCGAGAGCGTTTTTTTCGATGCCAACCTAACCAGAGTGACGGGAGCGGCACAATTCAGAAAAAGTGCTCAGCTCGCCGAGAAAATTCGATTTAAGCAATAAAATTAAAAATGCTTATAAAACATAAACCAAACGTTGGAAGTGGTCATTTCTTCATGCGCAGTGATAAACTCGGCACTCTAAAGCACCCGAGCGCGTTTTTTTCGATGCCAACCTAACCAGAGTGACGGGAGCGGCACAATTCAGAAAAAGCGCTCAGCTCGCCGAGAAAATGCGATTTAAGCAATAAAATTAAAAATGCTTATAAAACATAAACCAAACGTTGGAGGTGGTCATTTCTTCATGCGCAGTGATAAACTCGGCACTCTAAAGCACCCGAGAGCGTTTTTTTCGATGCCAACCTAACCAGAGTGACGGGAGCGGCACAATTCAGAAAAAGTGCTCAGCTCGACGAGAAAATGCGATTTAAGCAATAAAATTAAAAATGCTTATAAAACATAAACCAAATGTTGGAGGTGGTCATTTCTTCATGCGCAGTAATAAACTCGGCACTCTAAAGCACCCGAGAGCGTTTTTTTCGATGCCAACCTAACCAGAGTGACGGGAGCGGCACAATTCAGAAAAAGTGCTCAGCTCGCCGAGAAAATACGATTTAAGCAATAAAATTAAAAATGCTTATTAAACATAAAACAAACGTTGGAGGTGGTCATTTCTTCATGCGCAGTGAATAACTCGGCACTCTAAAGCACCCGAGAGCGTTTTTTCGATGCCAACCTAACCAGAGTGACGGGAGCGGCACAATTCAGAAAAAGCGCTCAGCTCGCCGAGAAAATGCGATTTAAGCAATAAAATTAAAAATGCTTATTAAACATAAACCAAACGTTGGAGGTGTTAATTTCTTCATGCGCAGTGAATAACTCGGCACTCTAAAGCACCCGAGAGCGTTTTTTTCGATGCCAACCTAACCAGAGTGACGGGAGCGGCACAATTCAGAAAAAGCGCTCAGCTCGCCGAGAAAATGCGATTTAAGCAATAAAATTAAAAATGCTTATAAAACATAAACCAAACGTTGGAGGTGGTCATTTCTTCATGCGCAGTGATAAACTCGGCACTCTAAAGCACCCGAGAGCGTTTTTTTCGATGCCAACCTAACCAGAGTGACGGGAGCGGCACAATTCAGAAAAAGTGCTCAGCTCGCCGAGTAAATGCGATTTAAGCAATAAAATTAAAAATGCTTATAAAACATAAACCAAACGTTGGAGGTGGTCATTTCTTCATGCGCAGTGAATAACTCGGCACTCTAAAGCACCCGAGAGCGTTTTTTTCGATGCCAACCTAACCAGAGTGACGGGAGCGGCACAATTCAGAAAAAGTGCTCAGCTCGCCGAGAAAATGCGATTTAAGCAATAAAATTAAAAATGCTTATAAAACATAAACCAAACGTTGGAGGTGGTCATTTCTTAATGCGCAGTAATAAACTCGGCACTCTAAAGCACCCGAGAGCGTTTTTTTCGATGCCAATGTGGTGAATGGTCTTTGTTGTTTCGCTGGTCTCCAAAAAAACACTCAGTGGACGATGGCTGGTCCGGGTAAGGAAGCACTTCGGTGACACACGGCTGATTGGGAAAAGATTTATTCAACCGATGTCAAAGTGATGTCTCTCCAAAAGTTAGGGTGGCCCCAAGAGCAAAGATGTTTCAGCTCTTGACAGCACAGATGTTCGCCCCAAAAAGGCCCTCGCGCTTCTTGCTCTTGCCCCTTGCGCCCCTGCGCCTTGCGCGCCCCTTGCTCTTCGCGCTCTCCTCTTCGCGTTCTTGACCCCCCTTCTATCTGTTCTCCCCCATCATTTGTACCTCGTAAGACAACAGCTGCGGTCCGAGTCTCACTCTATTGGTTACTTCCGATGCCCTTAAAAGTGCATGGACAAAGGTATTCCTGGTCACGGACGAATGGCCCTTCCATATTCTAAGCACCTACACATTGCTGAAACTAGATCTTCTCTGTACCGCAAAAATAGCTTAGGGTCTTCTCACTGCTGCAAGGTCGCCATTTAAGGTGACATACAGTGACGCATAGAATCCAAACTTTACCTCATTCCCCCCTCCGGGACTTTATAAATGTCTCGAAAACGGTCCAAAAAGAGATGACATCGGTAAACATCCAAAAATCTTCACCCAACCAAATTTTCTGATCACGTCTACAATTTGGCCTATCTATACCTGCACAGCCTATATCACGCTCGAGGCATGCTACTTAAGGTTATTTTAACTAGGAAAGCTCAAACTACTTTGGTATCCAATTGCTCCCTGACAGCAATCTGAGGCCTCTCAGGAACCACAAATAAAGAAAATTGAAGTCCACATTATTCAAATGACAATAACCACCCCCCTTAGGTAATATCTCAATACCGTCGATAATTAATGAAGCAATGAATTTGGTGTGGTCCGTTAGAAACCTCAAAAAGTTGCCGGCCCTCCCTCGAGAAAAAACCATGGCAGTCTAATGACACGGAAAAAGAGGGAGGCCTTTTCTAACATCCTCAGTGATTCCTTCCACCTGGCGTCAGCCAGGTACAAGGAGTCTTGGCACATATCACAATCCACAAAACAGTATGAGCTCACAAAACAGAAGGACAAGAAATGACAAGTTCACCGACCGCTAAACAGTCAAACTGCATTGTCAATGTTAACATGTGAAAAGTTAAATGAATAAGATAAAGTAATTGCAGCATGTAGTCATCAGATAAAGTACTGATTGATAAAATATTGACGCAATATCACAGCATACTGAAACGTTGAAGCGCCCTCAGTGTTGCCCCCCTTGCATATGTAAGTGCCTGTCGATGCAAAGTCCAGTCCACTGAATGCTCAGTAGTGAATTTGCCCCGGGATCACTGCTCAGGGCCCGCCGTCCATCCAAAATCTTTATGTCCACTCCACCGTCCTCAGAGTCTCTTTCCAGGCCCTGGTCAGCGTCCACGGGGTCTGCAATAATCGGGAGCCACTGCCAGTATTTAACGATGACAACAGCACAAAACCTTGAGTTGCAATGAAAAAAGCAGCTATGCCCAGCGTAGGCCGGAAGTCCGCCCGGCCCCCTTCGGTCAGCCCCAGTAGACGACATCTCCATAACCCGTCGTCTGCAAACTAAATCTTCTCTTTTGGGGTTGATTGGGGCACGGGGACGACTGGTGGTCGTCGTCTCATCGAAGTGCTCAGTAGAACCTCCGAGCGTTCTCGGCATCTACTCCTATGATCCAGAGGCCCACGTGATCCCTGAAACAAACAAACAAACAAACAAACAAACAAACACTCCCCCTTGGAGTTATGAATAATCCCCCTTATTTCTCGTCGTGTTGTCGGTCTCGCAAGATCCGTCCTGTAGCAGAGTAACTTCTGCCTGTTCAAGTTAGTCTTTCCTGCTGCAGCTGTCCCTGTCTGAAGTCCTGTCAATCAGTCTTTGCAATTGATTTTCCCAGTTCAAATCTTAATTTTTACTCCAAATTTTCCTCTTTGAATCCAATTTTTCTCAGTATTCTCAAATGGGCATCAGTCCTGTCAGTTTTGTTCACCCAATTTGTTTATGTACCTTATCTTTGTCTCCCCTTCAAGTCATCTTACTGTTCAAATCAGTCGCCCTTTTGAATGAACCTGTAATCTTCCCAAAATGATTTACCTATTCAACTCTTTTCAACATTTGTTATGCAAATTAACCCTCTTAAAATGTGTTCTTAAATACCTTCCCTTTCATAGCAGCTTTAATGCATTCATATGTTAAGAAATTATCCCTATTGCTTGTTTCTGGTCCAGTTTCCTATTTTATTTAATTACCTTCCAAACATTTGTTGTCTATTGCGCTGCAGTCTAATCCCTATTAGCTGTATGATTTGTCATCATTCGTGCTTTTCCGTTGACACTTTAACCGTTACTGTCGCTAGATTGTTACCACGCTTTGCATCCATTCCAGATTGTTGTCTCCCAGTAACTCCTTTCCTTTCGAGCTGCTTCTTCTGCTCCTTCCATCACTACCTGTTGAATTCTGGCATGTCCTGTTAAAGCCTCAAAAATAATTGAATCCGAAAAAACCTTGAATGTCACAAATAGCTTTTATATCTACTTACTCATTTAAATGTAACTCCCCCCTCTGACACATTCACTCAATGTGTCATCAGGCATTCAAAAAGGAACCGGCAAAACGTCCTACCGCATCATCATACGTCCCGCAGCCAGTTTGTCGAACCTTTCACTCATCCAGAACCGTCATCCCCAAGTTCCTGAAAATTGACTGTTCACCTCACACTCGGCAACACAAACAAAAATCATCGCACTCCTGCCAGTGAGCATACAGCCCTGCTGACAGCGGACCCTTTTGCTCACAAAAAGTACACAGGCATAGAGTATCAAAATAAAACATAGACACACAACGAATCAAGGCGCCCGGGGATTCTGTCCTGAAAATCCTCAATCATCACAAAAATCAAAAGGGTTAGGGTTAACATTTTCACGTGAATTCAATATAAACTCTCCAAGACTGCAATCGCCAACCTGCAAAATTATTACAAGTTATAAAACAGCCAGCAATCTGCTCCTTGGCTGGTGGTTGATGCTGCAATAAGTCAAGTGACGCACAGAAACAAAGCAAAGCTTGCACTTGCCACAAGCAAGCTTAAGTTTCAAATGTTCGGTTGTCATCCACATAGTCAGTCTTCCCATGAGTCGAAGTCTGTCATGTCACATCGTCCATTGTCTTAGTGTTTGATATTAGTCCTGTCTTGTCCATTCGTGTTGCTGAAATGGGCCTTCTCCATGAACTATTTTGTTGTTCATGGTGCCTCTGATTAACCATCAGCTGTTGGTTAAGGTTACAACTCATCACTCATCAAACTTGGGTGTTCCAGTCTCATGTGAGAGGAATCTTACCCTCAACTGTGACCCTTTCACCCCAACTCCAAAATACTTTGGCCTTTCACCCTGTCCCAGACACACATACACATTCTTAACCACACAAGTGCCAATTCAGTCACCTTCATCGCTCAGCTCTCATTCCACACCAAACAAATTTAGTATGTGTAAGTGAGTAGGCAATCAGTGAATATTGAAGGTAACACTTCATTTCTGAATGTTCTTCTCGATTAAATATTTCATACAATCGTACCTCACTTTTACCGTAAAACTGTCAATTAAATGCCTAGAAAATTAGTTATTTCTACTACTGAGCCTGTCCAAGGGTGAGCATGGGGAAAGAAGCAGCCTCAGATGGTCCTTAAATAATTTTATCCTAATCAATCATTCTGATCGAACCGCTGGGTAAAGATACTCAAAAGGGTCCCTCCGACAGTCGACTCCACTATGGTGTTCTCACTTTGTCATATCAATACATTTGTTATTCAAGTCCTATCGCATTTGTCATCTCGTTAACTGTCATTTTGTGTGACTCTTATGCCGCATTATTCTTAACTGTCAAAAGTTTCCATGGCTGTTATTCCTTGAACTTATCGGACTTTCCGACACCAGAATTCCCCGTGAGTTGTAATTAACTTCTAATTTTATTAATTAATAATAATCAGGTCCATTGAACAATCTAGCCCCCTCTTGACTGCATCCTATTGGGTCCTAATGTCCTACTTTCATCTCCAATTTGTCAATGACTCTATGTCTAATTGTTAAGCTGGGTGGACTAAATGTGATCCTACTCTTACTTCATACAATTTAGCCTATCTGTTTTATCCAAATTTATCCTCTGATTATGATGCTTTTTTTTTCTGTAACACTACACCTCTTGTTCCTGATTTATTTATTTATCTTTTATCAAGACTCCTCAGTTGTGTCAAGCTCAGTGCCCAAGCAAGCTTCCATTCACTTTGACCCAAGCCCACCAAAGTTTGCTTTGCACATTTCAGGTCTCTTGAACACATTCCATGTGTCTTGGGTCTTTTGCCGCACCTCATTTTCAAGTTGTTGTCTTTAGTTGTAGCCTCAGAGCCAACTCATTCCTCACTCTCGGATGAGTCCATTTTCAACTGAGTCCATTCACATCTTGTAAGTTTCATCACTCTCGCCTCAGAGGATGTCGTTTTCCTCCGGAGCGTTGTGCTCCCCCCAAGCACAAATATAGTCCTTCTTTGCTCTTGCAAAAGGTCAAAGGTGCCTCAGAGCCATGCACCGTTTTCTTGTTGTTCTCAGCTGTCGGTGGAGTCTCGGGATCGAGTTTCAGGGTCACTGCTGGATACTGGAAAAGACAGACTGGGAAACCAAACTTAAATATCGTCTTCCAATTAGCCATTAATTACCTAGTACCTTTTGTTAATCAAACTTCCAATTCTCCTATTAACAAGAATTTAATATATTTGAGAAAAACGTTGCCTTTCCTTCATGAGCTCTCGGCTGTATTGTGATGGACCTTATTTGAACAATTTTAAAGTGGCAGATTACCCCAAACTTAAAATTGCAAGTCTTAACTGTGGTTTCTCTCAATTATACTGTGATTTCCAGAAGATCATCCTAATTTCAGGCTACATTCTATTGTTTGTTTTCCTGCCTTAGATTTTATGCAATCCTCTCTATCATCTTTTCACCTTTCCTGATTTGAGCCTTTAATTTCAGATAAAGTTTCCCAATTTTGCGTACAGAATGTACATTATTCATAATTAAGTCATGTTCCAAACATTGCATCCTCTCTGGTTTGACCTCAGTATTATTGGTGTTATGATCACTTACCGATATTACTGGACTATCTTGAATTTTTAATTCTCCGCCACTACATCGAAGGCCATTTCTCAGCTGTTCACTTTTCCCATGCTCCAGTTGGGCTCCATTATTCGAATCTAGAACGTGGTTTTCATTTGAGTTTCTTACTTTTGGACTTCTGAATTGCTCCTATCGCTAATTTATTTGTACTGAGCATACTCTTACAAGAGTATTAAAAGAACCACCAAATTACTACCAAATCCAATCTCTCCTCGTTGGCATCTCCTCCTCTATTTTGAACTTGCTGCTTTTGACCTGTGCGTCTTGTTACAGTGGGCACTGGTCAGCCTTGTCGGGCCAACGCAATTTACGAGCAGGCTCTCCATGCATTACAATTCAGTCCTATGTCTAAATCCAGAGAATTCCTTTAATTCCAGCTGCTGCTGTGGCCCTCACTTGATACCTCTCTTGCTCTCATAAATTAGTGTTGACCGGTTGAGTTTTCTTTAGACACTCAAATCACCTATATTTGTGTTGTAGTGGTTAGCCGCTCCGTGTTGTAAAAGGAGCGTCAGCTGGCCTTAGTGGGGTCCCCCATTATTTACGAGGGGGCCACAGTCTTCTGCCACCGCTTGCTGTCGTCGCAGCATGTTTTTCTTTAGATACATCTATTTCTCCAGTTGGTCATGCATTCTTTTGCTCCTTCAGCATTCCGTCTTCCATCATTTTGTCATAGTTCCTTTCGCTGCTGGCCACGCAGGCCCCTAAAATGGGCACAACTCCAGCCGTTCGCACCGCCCCGACGTCACCCGCGCGGGGAGGGGCCAGCCTGAAACACAGTGGGCAGGTACAGGTTGGCCACCCTGCCGCCCAGGGGGCCGGATCCCCCTCCCCGCGCGTGCAGCGCAGGCGGGCACGCGCCCAAAGCAATGAGAGCACACCATCCTTATCCGTTCCTTTTGCTGCTTCTACAAGCACGCGCTCACACCCATGCGCGCTCATGAGCATAACCACACACACGCACGCACTCACGAGCACGCACGCACACACACCCATTTACGCACGCACACACGCACGCACACACACACGCACACTTACGGGGCCCAACAAATACACACTTCAAGCGTCCATTCATTCGGAAGCTCAAACAGACAACATTAAGCTGACAGAGTTCACAAAGATTACACACGGACACAAAAGACATACACCGGGATTCGAATCCATTCCACATTTTGCTTCTTTCCAACTGCTGTTGAGCAGTTTGGTCATTTTAACTGTCATCAGAGCAGATGCACTGACAAATACGCACGTCTTACTTAACTTTTGTGTCGTTTCGTTTCGTTCCTAATAGCGCTGTATATCTCCCCTTTATTCTGCAGAATTTAACTTAAGTGTGCACACAAATTACTTTTTATATCACTACTAAACCCCCCAGAGGCCTCTTTTCCACGTTTTCCATTTTCACACAGCAGCCGCACAAAACCTTCGTCCAATAGCGGTTTTGTCGCCGGCTCAAATTTATCAAACTTTGACAGACGTGCATGCTATTACAGTGCGCCTCGACAAATCGGGATCGGACCGTTGCCGCGATAACGCACCAGCTACCTCGGTATTCAAAAATGACAGCCCACCGGGTTTACCTATTCATTTCCTTGCACCAGCGTTTAAATCGAGGAGCCTTGTAACCCCCACACACTTCTAATTCGATCAGTGTCCAAACGACGTGGCTTACGCGCGCTTTATTTTCCTCGGTACCCTTAAAATCTGACCGGATCTCGGCACCCATAACTGGGTCTGACCGGACCACTTCGGCACCCTTAAAAAAGGGTCTGACCGGGTCACTTCCACATTCATGCTCACAGTTACGGATGCCAAGGCTGCACACTTTTCCTATTTGCCAAACGCGGTCAGCGCAAGCCTCCCTTTTTGGTTGGACTTTTGACGGAGACTAACCCGGCCACCGAAACTCTCCACAGGTGCGCACTTGGCCCGTACGGCCACTAAGTGCGACTGCAGTGTCTCGGCTTTTCCAGGAACTGCATCTGGGGCGGGTCGTTTCCTGTCGCAACAGTGTTCAATCGTATCTGTGTTTTCGCCTCATTCACACAGCTAAAATTTCTATCCTCCATCGGATCTGTCGCCAAACTAAAGTCCACGTTTTATGGGACTTTCTACCATTCTTTTATTGTGACGGTCAACAGCGATGTCCCTGACAACCTGTCCCGTCACGAGCCACACTACTTCGGGCTTCTTTCTTTTTCATCATTCATCATTCTCACCAGACATGTCACTCACTCCGCCGTGCACATTCCCCATCAAGTTTTAAGTTACTGTTCACTTTTTATTTCTTATTTATTTTTCTATTTTTTATTTTATATTTCCTTTGCTGCTTCTATTTGGGGGCCACTCCCCCTTCGAAAGTCAAATTATGACGACTTTTGACTGGGAGAGACAACTTACTCCCGGGACAGCTCATGGCCACATCAGATTCGGTTGTAACTGCCCCCCTCAAGGGGCCAACCCCCCACCTTTCCAAGAATCGAGCATATCGCGGCGACTGTGGGCGAAGCATCTCACCTTAATGACAGCCGCTGGCCGACCGCTGGATTCTCGCTCAGGAAGCGGGCAGGAATTCCCCGGGGGAACACGAATCCTGTTCGTGACGCCAAAAATGTGGTGAATGGTCTTTGTTGTTTCGCTGGTCTCAAAAAAAACACTCAGTGGACGATGGCTGGTCCGGGTAAGGAAGCACTTCGGTGACACACGGCTGATTGGGAAAAGATTTATTCAACCGATGTCAAAGTGATGTCTCTCCAAAAGCTAGGGTGGCCCCAAGAGCAAAGATGTTTCAGCTCTTGACAGCACAGATGTTCGCCCCAAAAAGGCCCTCGCGCTTCTTGCTCTTGCCCCTTGCGCCCCTGCGCCGTGCGCGCCCCTTGCTCTTCGCGCTCTCCTCTTCGCGTTCTTGACCCCCCTTCTATCTGTTCTCCCCCATCATTTGTACCTCGTAAGACAACAGCTGCGGTCCGAGTCTCACTCTATTGGTTACTTCCGATGCCCTTAAAAGTGCATGGACAAAGGTATTCCTGGTCACGGACGAATGGCCCTTCCATATTCTAAGCACCTACACATTGCTGAAACTAGATCTTCTCTGTACCGCAAAAATAGCTTAGGGTCTTCTCACTGCTGCAAGGTCGCCATTTAAGGTGACATACAGTGACGCATAGAATCCAAACTTTACCTCACCAACCTAACCAGAGTGACGGGAGCGGCACAATTCAGAAAAAGTGCTCAGCTCGCCGAGAAAATGCGATTTAAGCAATAAAATTAAAAATGCTTATAAAACATAAACCAAACGTTGGAAGTGGTCATTTCTTCATGCGCAGTGATAAACTCGGCACTCTAAAAAACCCGAGAGCGTTTTTTTCGATGCCAACCTAACCAGAGTTACGGGAGCGGCACAATTCAGAAAAAGCGCTCAGCTCGCCGAGAAAATGCGATTTAAGCAATAAAATTAAAAATGCTTATAAAACATAAACCAAACGTTGGAGGTGGTCATTTCTTCATGCGCAGTGATAAACTCGGCACTCTAAAGCACCCGAGAGCGTTTTTTTCGATGGCAACCTAACCAGAGTGACGGGAGCGGCACAATTCAGAAAAAGCGCTCAGCTCGCCGAGAAAATGCGATTTAAGCAATAAAATTAAAAATGCTTATAAAACATAAACCAAACGTTGGAGGTGGTCATTTCTTCATGCGCAGTGATAAACTCGGCACTCTAAAGCACCCGAGAGCGTTTTTTTTTATGCCAACCTAACCAGAGTGACGGGAGCGGCACAATTCAGAAAAAGTGCTCAGCTCGCCGAGAAAATGCGATTTAAGCAATAAAATTAAAAATGCTTATAAAACATAAACCAAACGTTGGAGGTGGTCATTTCTTCATGCGCAGTGAATAACTCGGCACTCTAAAGCACCCGAGAGCGTTTTTTTCGATGCCAACCTAACCAGAGTGACGGGAGCGGCACAATTCAGAAAAAGTGCTCAGCTCGCCGAGAAAATGCGATTTAAGAAATAAAATTAAAAATGCTTATTAAACATAAACCAAACGTTGGAGGTGGTCATTTCTTCATGCGCAGTGATAAACTCGGCACTCTAAAGCACCCGAGAGCGTTTTTTTCGATGCCAACCTAACCAGAGTGACGGGAGCGGCACAATTCAGAAAAAGTGCTCAGCTCGCCGAGAAAATGCGATTTAAGCAATAAAACTAAAAATGCTTATAAAACATAAACCAAACGTTGGAGGTGGTCATTTCTTCATGCGCAGTGAATAACTCGGCACTCTAAAGCACCCGAGAGCGTTTTTTTCTATGCCAACCTAACCAGAGTGACGGGAGCGGCACAATTCAGAAAAAGCGCTCAGCTCGCCGAGAAAATGCGATTTAAGCAATAAATTTAAAAATGCTTATAAAACATAAACCAAACGTTGGAGGTGGTCATTTCTTCATGCGCAGTGATAAACTCGGCACTCTAAAGCACCCGAGAGCGTTTTTTTCGATGCCAACCTAACCAGAGTGACGGGAGCGGCACAATTCAGAAAAAGTGCTCAGCTCGCCGAGAAAATGCGATTTAAGCAATAAAATTAAAAAGGCTTATAAAACATAAACCAAACGTTGGAGGTGGTCATTTCTTCATGCGCAGTGATAAACTCGGCACTCTAAAGCACCCGAGAGCGTTTCTTTCGATGCCAACCTAACCAGAGTGACGGGAGCGGCACAATTCAGAAAAAGCGATCAGCTCGCCGAGAAAATGCGATTTAAGCAATAAAATTAAAAATGCTTATAAAACATAAACCAAACGTTGGAGGTGGTCATTTCTTCATGCGCAGTGAATAACTCGGCACTCTAAAGCACCCGAGAGCGTTTTTTTCGATGCCAACCTGACCAGAGTGACGGGAGCGGCACAATTCAGAAAAAGTGCTCAGCTCGCCGAGAAAATGCGATTTAAGCAATAAAATTAAAAATGCTTATAAAACATAAACCAAACGTTGGAGGTGGTCATTTCTTAATGCGCAGTAATAAACTCGGCACTCTAAAGCACCCGAGAGCGTTTTTTTCGATGCCAACCTAACCAGAGTGACGGGAGCGGCACAATTCAGAAAAAGTGCTCAGCTCGCCGAGAAAATGCGATTTAAGCAATAAAATTAAAAATGCTTATAAAACATAAACCAAACGTTGGAGGTGGTCATTTCTTAATGCGCAGTAATAAACTCGGCACTCTAAAGCACCCGAGAGCGTTTTTTTCGATGCCAACCTAACCAGAGTGACGGGAGCGGCACAATTCAGAAAAAGTTCTCAGCTCGCCGAGAAAATGCGATTTAAGCAATAAAATTAAAAATGCTTATTAAACATAAACCAAACGTTGGAGGTGGTCATTTCTTCATGCGCAGTGAATAACTCGGCACTCTAAAGCACCCGAGAGCGTTTTTTTCGATGCCAACCTAACCAGAGTGACGGGAGCGGCACAATTCAGAAAAAGCGCTCAGCTCGCCGAGAAAATGCGATTTAAGCAATAAAATTAAAAATGCTTATTAAACATAAACCAAACGTTGGAGGTGGTCATTTCTTCATGCGCAGTGAATAACTCGGCACTCTAAAGCACCCAAGAGCGTTTTTTTCGATGCCAACCTAACCAGAGTGACGGGAGCGGCACAATTCAGAAAAAGCGCTCAGCTCGCCGAAAAAATGCGATTTAAGCAATAAAATTAAAAATGCTTATAAAACATAAACCAAACGTTGGAGGTGGTCATTTCTTCATGCGCAGTGATAAACTCGGCACTCTAAAGCACCCGAGAGCGTTTTTTTCGATGCCAACCTAACCAGAGTGACGGGAGCGGCACAATTCAGAAAAAGTGCTCAGCTCGCCGAGAAAATGCGATTTAAGCAATAAAATTAAAAATGCTTATAAAACATAAACCAAACGTTGGAGGTGGTCATTTCTTCATGCGCAGTTAATAACTCGGCACTCTAAAGCACCCGAGAGCGTTTTTTTCGATGCCAACCTAACCAGAGTGACGGGAGCGGCACAATTCAGAAAAAGTGCTCAGCTCGCCGAGAAAATGCGATTTAAGCAATAAAATTAAAAATGCTTATAAAACATAAACCAAACGTTGGAGGTGGTCATTTCTTAATGCGCAGTAATAAACTCGGCACTCTAAAGCACCCGAGAGCGTTTTTTTCGATGCCAACCTAACCAGAGTGACGAGAGCGGCACAATTCAGAAAAAGTGCTCAGCTCGCCGAGAAAATGCGATTTAAGCAATAAAATTAAAAATGCTTATAAAACATAAACCAAACGTTGGAAGTGGTCATTTCTTCATGCGCAGTGATAAACTCGGCACTCTAAAGCACCCGAGAGCGTTTTTTTCGATGCCAACCTAACCAGAGTTACGGGAGCGGCACAATTCAGAAAAAGCGCTCAGCTCGCCGAGAAAATGCGATTTAAGCAATAAAATTAAAAATGCTTATAAAACATAAACCAAACGTTGGAGGTGGTCATTTCTTCATGCGCAGTGATAAACTCGGCACTCTAAAGCACCCGAGAGCGTTTTTTTCGATGCCAACCTAACCAGAGTGACGGGAGCGGCACAATTCAGAAAAAGCGCTCAGCTCGCCGAGAAAATGCGATTTAAGCAATAAAATTAAAAATGATTATAAAACATAAACCAAACGTTGGAGGTGGTCATTTCTTCATGCGCAGTGATAAACTCGGCACTCTAAAGCACCCGAGAGCGTTTTTTTCGATGCCAACCTAACCAGAGTGACGGGAGCGGCACAATTCAGAAAAAGTGCTCAGCTCGCCGAGAAAATGCGATTTAAGCAATAAAATTAAAAATGCTTATAAAACATAAACCAAACGTTGGAGGTGGTCATTTCTTCATGCGCAGTGAATAACTCGGCACTCTAAAGCACCCGAGAGCGTTTTTTTCGATGCCAACCTAACCAGAGTGACGGGAGCGGCACAATTCAGAAAAAGTGCTCAGCTCGCCGAGAAAATGCGATTTAAGCAATAAAATTAAAAATGCTTATAAAACATAAACCAAACGTTGGAGGTGGTCATTTCTTAATGCGCAGTAATAAACTCGGCACTCTAAAGCACCCGTGAGCGTTTTTTTCGATGCCAACCTAACCAGAGTGACGGGAGCGGCACAATTCAGAAAAAGTGCTCAGCTCGCCGAGAAAATGCGATTTAAGCAATAAAATTAAAAATGCTTATAAAACATAAACCAAACGTTGGAGGTGTTCATTTCTTCATGCGCAGTGATAAAGTCGGCACTCTAAAGCACCCGAGAGCGTTTTTTTCGATGCCAACCTAACCAGAGTGACGGGAGCGGCACAATTCAGAAAAAGTGCTCAGCTCGCCGAGAAAATGCGATTTAAGCAATAAAATTAAAAATGCTTATTAAACATAAACCAAACGTTGGAGGTGGTCATTTCTTCATGCGCAGTGATAAACTCGGCACTCTAAAGCACCCGAGAGCGTTTTTTTCGATGCCAACCTAACCAGAGTGACGGGAGCGGCACAATTCAGAAAAAGTGCTCAGCTAGCCGAGAAAATGCGATTTAAGCAATAAAACTAAAAATGCTTATAAAACATAAACTAACGTTGGAGGTGGTCATTTCTTCATGCGCAGTGAATAACTCGGCACTCTAAAGCACCCGAGAGCGTTTTTTTCGATGCCAACCTAACCAGAGTGACGGGAGCGGCACAATTCAGGAAAAGTGCTCAGCTCGCCGAGAAAATGCGATTTAAGCAATAAAATTAAAAATGCTTATAAAACATAAACCAAACGTTGGAGGTGGTCATTTCTTAATGCGCAGTAATAAACTCGGCACTCTAAAGCACCCGAGAGCGTTTTTTTCGATGCCAACCTAACCAGAGTGACGGGAGCGGCACAATTCAGAAAAAGTGCTCAACTCGCCGAGAAAATGCGATTTAAGCAATAAAACTAAAAATGCTTATAAAACATAAACCAAACGTTGGAGGTGGTCATTTCTTCATGCGCAGTGAATAACTCGGCACTCTAAAGCACCCGAGAGCGTTTTTTTCGATGCCAACCTAACCAGAGTGACGGGAGCGGCACAATTCAGAAAAAGCGCTCAGCTCGCCGAGAAAATGCGATTTAAGCAATAAAATTAAAAATGCTTATTAAACATAAACCAAACGTTGGAGGTGGTCATTTCTTCATGCGCAGTGAATAACTCGGCACTCTAAAGCACCCGAGAGCGTTTTTTTCGATGCCAACCTAACCAGAGTGACGGGAGCGGCACAATTCAGAAAAAGCGCTCAGCTCGCCGAGAAAATGCGATTTAAGCAATAAAATTAAAAATGCTTATAAAACATAAACCAAACGTTGGAGGTGGTCATTTCTTCATGCGCAGTGATAAACTCGGCACTCTAAAGCACCCGAGAGCGTTTTTTTCGATGCCAACCTAACCAGAGTGACGGGAGCGGCACAATTCAGAAAAAGTGCTCAGCTCGCCGAGAAAATGCGATTTAAGCAATAAAATTAAAAATGCTTATAAAACATAAACCAAACGTTGGAGGTGGTCATTTCTTCATGCGCAGTGAATAACTCGGCACTCTAAAGCACCCGAGAGCGTTTTTTTCGATGCAAACCTAACCAGAGTGACGGGAGCGGCACAATTCAGAAAAAGTGCTCAGCTCGCCGAGAAAATGCGATTTAAGCAATAAAATTAAAAATGCTTATAAAACATAAACCAAACGTTGGAAGTGGTCATTTCTTCATGCGCAGTGATAAACTCGGCACTCTAAAGCACCCGAGAGCGTTTTTTTCGATGCCAACCTAACCAGAGTTACGGGAGCGGCACAATTCAGAAAAAGCGCTCAGCTCGCCGACAAAATGCGATTTAAGCAATAAAATTAAAAATGCTTATAAAACATAAACCAAACGTTGGAGGTGGTCATTTCTTCATGCGCAGTGATAAACTCGGCACTCTAAAGCACCCGAGAGCGTTTTTTTCGATGCCAACCTAACCAGAGTGACGGGAGCGGCACAATTCAGAGAAAGCGCTCAGCTCGCCGAGAAAATGCGATTTAAGCAATAAAATTAAAAATGCTTATAAAACATAAACCAAACGTTGGAGGTGGTCATTTCTTCATGCGCAGTGATAAACTCGGCACTCTAAAGCACCCGAGAGCGTTTTTTTCGATGCCAACCTAACCAGAGTGACGGGAGCGGCACAATTCAGAAAAAGTGCTCAGCTCGCCGAGAAAATGCGATTTAAGCAATAAAATTAAAAATGCTTATAAAACATAAACCAAACGTTGGAGGTGGTCATTTCTTCATGCGCAGTGAATAACTCGGCACTCTAAAGCACCCGAGTGCGTTTTTTTCGATGCCAACCTAACCAGAGTGACGGGAGCGGCACAATTCAGAAAAAGTGCTCAGCTCGCCGAGAAAATGCGATTTAAGCAATAAAATTAAAAATGCTTATAAAACATAAACCAAACGTTGGAGGTGGTCATTTCTTAATGCGCAGTAATAAACTCGGCACTCTAAAGCACCCGTGAGCGTTTTTTTCGATGCCAACCTAACCAGAGTGACGGGAGCGGCACAATTCAGAAAAAGTGCTCAGCTCGCCGAGAAAATGCGATTTCAGCAATAAAATTAAAAATGCTTATAAAACATAAACCAAACGTTGGAGGTGGTCATTTCTTCATGCGCAGTGATAAAGTCGGCACTCTAAAGCACCCGAGAGCGTTTTTTTCGATGCCAACCTAACCAGAGTGACGGGAGCGGCACAATTCAGAAAAAGTGCTCAGCTCGCCGAGAAAATGCGATTTAAGCAATAAAATTAAAAATGCTTATTAAACATAAACCAAACGTTGGAGGTGGTCATTTCTTCATGCGCAGTGATAAACTCGGCACTCTAAAGCACCCGAGAGCGTTTTTTTCGATGCCAACCTAACCAGAGTGACGGGAGCGGCACAATTCAGAAAAAGTGCTCAGCTCGCCAAGAAAATGCGATTTAAGCAATAAAACTAAAAATGCTTATAAAACATAAACCAAACGTTGGAGGTGGTCATTTCTTCATGCGCAGTGAATAACTCGGCACTCTAAAGCACCCGAGAGCGTTTTTTTCGATGCCAACCTAACCAGAGTGACGGGAGCGGCACAATTCATGAAAAGTGCTCAGCTCGCCGAGAAAATGCGATTTAAGCAATAAAACTAAAAATGCTTATAAAACATAAACCAAACGTTGGAGGTGGTCATTTCTTCATGCGCAGTGAATAATTCGGCACTCTAAAGCACCCGAGAGCGTTTTTTTCGATGCCAACCTAACCAGAGTGACGGGAGCGGCACAATTCAGAAAAAGCGCTCAGCTCGCCGAGAAAATGCGATTTAAGCAATAAAATTAAAAATGCTTATAAAACATAAACCAAACGTTGGAGGTGGTCATTTCTTCATGCGCAGTGATAAACTCGGCACTCTAAAGCACCCGAGAGCGTTTTTTTCGATGCCAACCTAACCAGAGTGACGGGAGCGGCACAATTCAGAAAAAGTGCTCAGCTCGCCGAGAAAATGCGATTTAAGCAATAAAATTAAAAATGCTTATTAAACATAAACCAAACGTTGGAGGTGGTCATTTCTTCATGCGCAGTGAATAACTCGGCACTCCAAAGCACCCGAGAGCGTTTTTTTCGATGCCAACCTAACCAGAGTGACGGGAGCGGCACAATTCAGAAAAAGTGCTCAGCTCGCCGAGAAAATGCAATTTAAGCAATAAAATTAAAAATGCTTATAAAACATAAACCAAACGTTGGAGGTGGTCATTTCTTAATGCGCAGTAATAAACTCGGCACTCTAAAGTACCCGAGAGCGTTTTTTTCGATGCCAACCTAACCAGAGTGACGGGAGCGGCACAATTCAGAAAAAGTGCTCAGCTCGCCGAGAAAATGCGATTTAAGCAATAAAATTAAAAATGCTTATAAAACATAAACCAAACGTTGGAGGTGGTCATTTCTTCGTGCGCAGTGAATAACTCGGCACTCTAAAGCACCCGAGAGCGTTTTTTTCGATGCCAACCTAACCAGAGTGACGGGAGCGGCACAATTCAGAAAAAGTGCTCAGCTCGCCGAGAAAATGCGATTTAAGCAATAAAATTAAAAATGCTTATAAAACATAAACCAAACGTTGGAGGTGGTCATTTCTTAATGCGCAGTAATAAACTCGGCACTCTAAAGCACCCGTGAGCGTTTTTTTCGATGCCAACCTAACCAGAGTGACGGGAGCGGCACAATTCAGAAAAAGTGCTCAGCTCGCCGAGAAAATGCGATTTAAGCAATAAAATTAAAAATGCTTATTAAACATAAACCAAACGTTGGAGGTGGTCATTTCTTCGTGCGCAGTGAATAACTCGGCACTCTAAAGCACCCGAGAGCGTTTTTTTCGATGCCAACCTAACCAGAGTGACGGGAGCGGCACAATTCAGAAAAAGCGCTCAGCTCGCCGAGAAAATGCGATTTAAGCAATAAAATTAAAAATGCTTATAAAACATAAACCAAACGTTGGAGGTGGTCCTTTCTTCGTGCGCAGTGAATAACTCGGCACTCTAAAGCACCCGAGAGCGTTTTTTTCGATGCCAACCTAACCAGAGTGACGGGAGCGGCACAATTCAGAAAAAGTGCTCAGCTCGCCGAGAAAATGCGATTTAAGCAATAATATTAAAAATGCTTATAAAACATAAACCAAACGTTGGAGGTGGTCATTTCTTCATGCGCAGTGAATAACTCGGCACTCTAAAGCACCCGAGAGCGTTTTTTTCGATGCCAACCTAACCAGAGTGACGGGAGCGGCACAATTCAGAAAAAGCGCTCAGCTCGCCGAGAAAATGCGATTTAAGCAATAAATTTAAAAATGCTTATAAAACATAAACGAAACGTTGGAGGTGGTCATTTCTTCATGCGCAGTGATAAACTCGGCACTCTAAAGCACCCGAGAGCGTTTTTTTCGATGCCAACCTAACCAGAGTGACGGGAGCGGCACAATTCAGAAAAAGTGCTCAGCTCGCCGAGAAAATGCGATTCAAGCAATAAAATTAAAAATGCTTATTAAACATAAACCAAACGTTGGAGGTGGTCATTTCTTCATGCGCAGTGAATAACTCGGCACTCTAAAGCACCCGAGAGCGTTTTTTTCGATGCCAACCTAACCAGAGTGACGGGAGCGGCACAATTCAGAAAAAGTGCTCAGCTCGCCGAGAAAATGCGATTTAAGCAATAAAATTAAAAATGCTTATAAAACATAAACCAAACGTTGGAGGTGGTCATTTCTTAATGCGCAGTAATAAACTCGGCACTCTAAAGCACCCGAGAGCGTTTTTTTCGATGCCAACCTAACCAGAGTGACGGGAGCGGCACAATTCAGAAAAAGCGCTCAGCTCGCCGAGAAAATGCGATTTAAGCAATAAAATTAAAAATGCTTATAAAACATAAACCAAACGTTGGAGGTGGTCATTTCTTCGTGCGCAGTGAATAACTCGGCACTCTAAAGCACCCGAGACCGTTTTTTTCGATGCCAACCTAACCAGAGTGACGGGAGCGGCACAATTCAGAAAAAGTGCTCAGCTCGCCGAGAAAATGCGATTTAAGCAATAAATTTAAAAATGCTTATAAAACATAAACGAAACGTTGGAGGTGGTCATTTCTTCATGCGCAGTGATAAACTCGGCACTCTAAAGCACCCGAGAGCGTTTTTTTCGATGCCAACCTAACCAGAGTGACGGGAGCGGCACAATTCAGAAAAAGTGCTCAGCTCGCCGAGAAAATGCGATTCAAGCAATAAAATTAAAAATGCTTATTAAACATAAACCAAACGTTGGAGGTGGTCATTTCTTCATGCGCAGTGAATAACTCGGCACTCTAAAGCACCCGAGAGCGTTTTTTTCGATGCCAACCTAACCAGAGTGACGGGAGCGGCACAATTCAGAAAAAGTGCTCAGCTCGCCGAGAAAATGCGATTTAAGCAATAAAATTAAAAATGCTTATAAAACATAAACCAAACGTTGGAGGTGGTCATTTCTTAATGCGCAGTAATAAACTCGGCACTCTAAAGCACCCGAGAGCGTTTTTTTCGATGCCAACCTAACCAGAGTGACGGGAGCGGCACAATTCAGAAAAAGCGCTCAGCTCGCCGAGAAATTGCGATTTAAGCAATAAAATTAAAAATGCTTATAAAACATAAACCAAACGTTGGAGGTGGTCATTTCTTCGTGCGCAGTGAATAACTCGGCACTCTAAAGCACCCGAGACCGTTTTTTTCGATGCCAACCTAACCAGAGTGACGGGAGCGGCACAATTCAGAAAAAGTGCTCAGCTCGCCGAGAAAATGCGATTTAAGCAATAAAATTAAAAATGCTTATAAAACATAAACCAAACGTTGGAGGTGGTCATTTCTTAATGCGCAGTAATAAACTCGGCACTCTAAAGCACCCGAGAGCGTTTTTTTCGATGCCAACCTAACCAGAGTGACGGGAGCGGCACAATTCAGAAAAAGTGCTCAGCTCGCCGAGAAAATGCGATTTAAGCAATAAAATTAAAAATGCTTATAAAACATAAACCAAACGTTGGAGGTGGTCATTTCTTCATGCGCAGTGAATAACTCGGCACTCCAAAGCACCCGAGAGCGTTTTTTTCGATGCCAACCTAACCAGAGTGACGGGAGCGGCACAATTCAGAAAAAGTGCTCAGCTCGCCGAGAAAATGCGATTTAAGCAATAATATTAAAAATGCTTATAAAACATAAACCAAACGTTGGAGGTGGTCATTTCTTCATGCGCAGTGAATAACTCGGCACTCTAAAGCACCCGAGAGCGTTTTTTTCGATGCCAACCTAACCAGAGTGACAGGAGCGGCACAATTCAGAAAAAGCGCTCAGCTCGCCGAGAAAATGCGATTTAAGCAATAAATTTAAAAATGCTTATAAAACATAAACGAAACGTTGGAGGTGGTCATTTCTTCATGCGCAGTGATAAACTCGGCACTCTAAAGCACCCGAGAGCGTTTTTTTCGATGCCAACCTAACCAGAGTGACGGGAGCGGCACAATTCAGAAAAAGTGCTCAGCTCGCCGAGAAAATGCGATTCAAGCAATAAAATTAAAAATGCTTATTAAACATAAACCAAACGTTGGAGGTGGTCATTTCTTCATGCGCAGTGAATAACTCGGCACTCTAAAGCACCCGAGAGCGTTTTTTTCGATGCCAACCTAACCAGAGTGACGGGAGCGGCACAATTCAGAAAAAGTGCTCAGCTCGCCGAGAAAATGCGATTTAAGCAATAAAATTAAAAATGCTTATAAAACATAAACCAAACGTTGGAGGTGGTCATTTCTTAATGCGCAGTAATAAACTCGGCACTCTAAAGCACCCGAGAGCGTTTTTTTCGATGCCAACCTAACCAGAGTGACGGGAGCGGCACAATTCAGAAAAAGCGCTCAGCTCGCCGAGAAAATGCGATTTAAGCAATAAAATTAAAAATGCTTATAAAACATAAACCAAACGTTGGAGGTGGTCATTTCTTCGTGCGCAGTGAATAACTCGGCACTCTAAAGCACCCGAGACCGTTTTTTTCGATGCCAACCTACCCAGAGTGACGGGAGCGGCACAATTCAGAAAAAGTGCTCAGCTCGCCGAGAAAATGCGATTTAAGCAATAAAATTAAAAATGCTTATAAAACATAAACCAAACGTTGGAGGTGGTCATTTCTTAATGCGCAGTAATAAACTCGGCACTCTAAAGCACCCGAGAGCGTTTTTTTCGATGCCAACCTAACCAGAGTGACGGGAGCGGCACAATTCAGAAAAAGTGCTCAGCTCGCCGAGAAAATGCGATTTAAGCAATAATATTAAAAATGCTTATAAAACATAAACCAAACGTTGGAGGTGGTCATTTCTTCATGCGCAGTGAATAACTCGGCACTCTAAAGCACCCGAGAGCGTTTTTTTCGATGCCAACCTAACCAGAGTGACGGGAGCGGCACAATTCAGAAAAAGCGCTCAGCTCGCCGAGAAAATGCGATTTAAACAATAAATTTAAAAATGCTTATAAAACATAAACGAAACGTTGGAGGTGGTCATTTCTTCATGCGCAGTGATAAACTCGGCACTCTAAAGCACCCGAGAGCGTTTTTTTCGATGCCAACCTAACCAGAGTGACGGGAGCGGCACAATTCAGAAAAAGTGCTCAGCTCGCCGAGAAAATGCGATTCAAGCAATAAAATTAAAAATGCTTATTAAACATAAACCAAACGTTGGAGGTGGTCATTTCTTCATGCGCAGTGAATAACTCGGCACTCTAAAGCACCCGAGAGCGTTTTTTTCGATGCCAACCTAACCAGAGTGACGGGAGCGGCACAATTCAGAAAAAGTGCTCAGCTCGCCGAGAAAATGCGATTTAAGCAATAAAATTAAAAATGCTTATAAAACATAAACCAAACGTTGGAGGTGGTCATTTCTTAATGCGCAGTAATAAACTCGGCACTCTAAAGCACCCGAGAGCGTTTTTTTCGATGCCAACCTAACCAGAGTGACGGGAGCGGCACAATTCAGAAAAAGCGCTCAGCTCGCCGAGAAAATGCGATTTAAGCAATAAAATTAAAAATGCTTATAAAACATAAACCAAACGTTGGAGGTGGTCATTTCTTCGTGCGCAGTGAATAACTCGGCACTCTAAAGCACCCGAGACCGTTTTTTTCGATGCCAACCTAACCAGAGTGACGGGAGCGGCACAATTCAGAAAAAGTGCTCAGCTCGCCGAGAAAATGCGATTTAAGCAATAAAATTAAAAATGCTTATAAAACATAAACCAAACGTTGGAGGTGGTCATTTCTTAATGCGCAGTAATAAACTCGGCACTCTAAAGCACCCGAGAGCGTTTTTTTCGATGCCAACCTAACCAGAGTGACGGGAGCGGCACAATTCAGAAAAAGTGCTCAGCTCGCCGAGAAAATGCGATTTAAGCAATAAAATTAAAAATGCTTATAAAACATAAACCAAACGTTGGAGGTGGTCATTTCTTCATGCGCAGTGAATAACTCGGCACTCCAAAGCACCCGAGAGCGTTTTTTTCGATGCCAACATAACCAGAGTGACGGGAGCGGCACAATTCAGAAAAAGTGCTCAGCTCGCCGAGAAAATGCGATTTAAGCAATAATATTAAAAATGCTTATAAAACATAAACCAAACGTTGGAGGTGGTCATTTCTTCATGCGCAGTGAATAACTCGGCACTCTAAAGCACCCGAGAGCGTTTTTTTCGATGCCAACCTAACCAGAGTGACGGGAGCGGCACAATTCAGAAAAAGCGCTCAGCTCGCCGAGAAAATGCGATTTAAGCAATAAATTTAAAAATGCTTATAAAACATAAACGAAACGTTGGAGGTGGTCATTTCTTCATGCGCAGTGATAAACTCGGCACTCTAAAGCACCCGAGAGCGTTTTTTTCGATGCCAACCTAACCAGAGTGACGGGAGCGGCACAATTCAGAAAAAGTGCTCAGCTCGCCGAGAAAATGCGATTCAAGCAATAAAATTAAAAATGCTTATTAAACATAAACCAAACGTTGGAGGTGGTCATTTCTTCATGCGCAGTGAATAACTCGGCACTCTAAAGCACCCGAGAGCGTTTTTTTCGATGCCAACCTAACCAGAGTGACGGGAGCGGCACAATTCAGAAAAAGTGCTCAGCTCGCCGAGAAAATGCGATTTAAGCAATAAAATTAAAAATGCTTATAAAACATAAACCAAACGTTGGAGGTGGTCATTTCTTAATGCGCAGTAATAAACTCGGCACTCTAAAGCACCCGAGAGCGTTTTTTTCGATGCCAACCTATCCAGAGTGACGGGAGCGGCACAATTCAGAAAAAGCGCTCAGCTCGCCGAGAAAATGCGATTTAAGCAATAAAATTAAAAATGCTTATAAAACATAAACCAAACGTTGGAGGTGGTCATTTCTTCGTGCGCAGTGAATAACTCGGCACTCTAAAGCACCCGAGACCGTTTTTTTCGATGCCAACCTAACCAGAGTGACGGGAGCGGCACAATTCAGAAAAAGTGCTCAGCTCGCTGAGAAAATGCGATTTAAGCAATAAAATTAAAAATGCTTATAAAACATAAACCAAACGTTGGAGGTGGTCATTTCTTAATGCGCAGTAATAAACTCGGCACTCTAAAGCACCCGAGAGCGTTTTTTTCGATGCCAACCTAACCAGAGTGACGGGAGCGGCACAATTCAGAAAAAGCGCTCAGCTCGCCGAGAAAATGCGATTTAAGCAATAAAATTAAAAATGCTTATAAAACATAAACCAAACGTTGGAGGTGGTCGTTTCTTCGTGCGCAGTGAATAACTCGGCACTCTAAAGCACCCGAGAGCGTTTTTTTCGATGCCAACCTAACCAGAGTGACGGGAGCGGCACAATTCAGAAAAAGTGCTCAGCTCGCCGAGAAAATGCGATTTAAGCAATAAAATTAAAAATGCTTATAAAACATAAACCAAACGTTGGAGGTGGTCATTTCTTAATGCGCAGTAATAAACTCGGCACTCTAAAGCACCCGAGAGCGTTTTTTTCGATGCCAACCTAACCAGAGTGACGGGAGCGGCACAATTCAGAAAAAGTGCTCAGCTCGCCGAGAAAATGCGATTTAAGCAATAAAATTAAAAATGCTTATTAAACATAAACCAAACGTTGGAGGTGGTCATTTCTTCTTGCGCAGTGAATAACTCGGCACTCTAAAGCACCCGAGAGCGTTTTTTTCGATGCCAACCTAACCAGAGTGACGGGAGCGGCACAATTCAGAAAAAGCGCTCAGCTCGCCGAGAAAATGCGATTTAAGCAATAAAATTAAAAATGCTTATTAAACATAAACCAAACGTTGGAGGTGGTCATTTCTTCATGCGCAGTGAATAACTCGGCACTCTAAAGCACCCGAGAGCGTTTTTTTCGATGCCAACCTAACCAGAGTGACGGGAGCGGCACAATTCAGAAAAAGCGCTCAGCTCGCCGAGAAAATGCGATTTAAGCAATAAAATTAAAAATGCTTATAAAACATAAACCAAACGTTGGAGGTGGTCATTTCTTCATGCGCAGTGATAAACTCGGCACTCTAAAGCACCCGAGAGCGTTTTTTTCGATGCCAACCTAACCAGAGTGACGGGAGCGGCACAATTCAGAAAAAGCGCTCAGCTCGCCGAGAAAATGCGATTTAAGCAATAAAATTAAAAATGCTTATAAAACATAAACCAAACGTTGGAGGTGGTCATTTCTTCATGCGCAGTGAATAACTCGGCACTCTAAAGCACCCGAGAGCGTTTTTTTCGATGCCAACCTAACCAGAGTGACGGGAGCGGCACAATTCAGAAAAAGTGCTCAGCTCGCCGAGAAAATGCGATTTAAGCAATAAAATTAAAAATGCTTATAAAACATAAACCAAACGTTGGAGGTGGTCATTTCTTAATGCGCAGTAATAAACTCGGCACTCTAAAGCACCCGAGAGCGTTTTTTTCGATGCCAACCTAACCAGAGTGACGGGAGCGGCACAATTCAGAAAAAGTGCTCAGCTCGCCGAGAAAATGCGATTTAAGCAATAAAATTAAAAATGCTTATAAAACATAAACCAAACGTTGGGAGTGGTCATTTCTTCATGCGCAGTGATAAACTCGGCACTCTAAAGCACCCGAGAGCGTTGTTTTCGATGCCAACCTAACCAGAGTGACGGGAGCGGCACAATTCAGAAAAAGCGCTCAGCTCGCCGAGAAAATGCGATTTAAGCAATAAAATTAAAAATGCTTATAAAACATAAACCAAACGTTGGAGGTGGTCATTTCTTCATGCGCAGTGATAAACTCGGCACTCTAAAGCACCCGAGAGCGTTTTTTTCGATGCCAACCTAACCAGAGTGACGGGAGCGGCACAATTCAGAAAAAGCGCTCAGCTCGCCGAGAAAATGCGATTTAAGCAATAAAATTAAAAATGCTTATAAAACATAAACCAAACGTTGGAGGTGGTCATTTCTTCATGCGCAGTGATAAACTCGGCACTCTAAAGCACCCGACAGCGTTTTTTTCGATGCCAACCTAACCAGAGTGACGGGAGCGGCACAATTCAGAAAAAGTGCTCAGCTCGCCGAGAAAATGCGATTTAAGCAATAAAATTAAAAATGCTTATAAAACATAAACCAAACGTTGGAGGTGGTCATTTCTACATGCGCAGTGAATAACTCGGCACTCTAAAGCACCCGAGAGCGTTTTTTTCGATGCCAACCTAACCAGAGTGACGGGAGCGGCACAATTCAGAAAAAGTGCTCAGCTCGCCGAGAAAATGCGATTTAAGCAATAAAATTAAAAATGCTTATAAAACATAAACCAAACGTTGGAGGTGGTCATTTCTTAATGCGCAGTAATAAACTCGGCACTCTAAAGCACCCGTGAGCGTTTTTTTCGATGCCAACCTAACCAGAGTGACGGGAGCGGCACAATTCAGAAAAAGTGCTCAGCTCGCCGAGAAAATGCGATTTAAGCAATAAAATTAAAAATGCTTATAAAACATAAACCAAACGTTGGAGGTGGTCATTTCTTCATGCGCAGTGATAAAGTCGGCACTCTAAAGCACCCGAGAGCGTTTTTTTCGATGCCAACCTAACCAGAGTGACGGGAGCGGCACAATTCAGAAAAAGTGCTCAGCTCGCCGAGAAAATGCGATTTAAGCAATAAAATTAAAAATGCTTATTAAACATAAACCAAACGTTGGAGGTGGTCATTTCTTCATGCGCAGTGATAAACTCGGCACTCTAAAGCACCCGAGAGCGTTTTTTTCGATGCCAACCTAACCAGAGTGACGGGAGCGGCACAATTCAGAAAAAGTGCTCAGCTCGCCGAGAAAATGCGATTTAAGCAATAAAACTAAAAATGCTTATAAAACATAAACCAAACGTTGGAGGTGGTCATTTCTTCATGCGCAGTGAATAACTCGGCACTCTAAAGCACCCGAGAGCGTTTTTTTCGATGCCAACCTAACCAGAGTGACGGGAGCGGCACAATTCAGAAAAAGCGCTCAGCTCGCCGAGAAAATGCGATTTAAGCAATAAATTTTAAAATGCTTATAAAACATAAACCAAACGTTGGAGGTGGTCATTTCTTCATGCGCAGTGATAAACTCGGCACTCTAAAGCACCCGAGAGCGTTTTTTTCGATGCCAACCTAACCAGAGTGACGGGAGCGGCACAATTCAGAAAAAGTGCTCAGCTCGCCGAGAAAATGCGATTTAAGCAATAAAATTAAAAATGCTTATAAAACATAAACCAAACGTTGGAGGTGGTCATTTCTTCATGCGCAGTGATAAACTCGGCACTCTAAAGCACCCGAGAGCGTTTTTTTCGATGCCAACCTAACCAGAGTGACGGGAGCGGCACAATTCAGAAAAAGCGCTCAGCTCGCCGAGAAAATGCGATTTAAGCAATAAAATTAAAAATGCTTATAAAACATAAACCAAACGTTGGAGGTGGTCATTTCTTCATGCGCAGTGATAAACTCGGCACTCTAAAGCACCCGAGAGCGTTTTTTTCGATGCCAACCTAACCAGAGTGACGGGAGCGGCACAATTCAGAAAAAGTGCTCAGCTCGCTGAGAAAATGCGATTCAAGCAATAAAATTAAAAATGCTTATTAAACATAAACCAAACGTTGGAGGTGGTCATTTCTTCATGCGCAGTGAATAACTCGGCACTCTAAAGCACCCGAGAGCGTTTTTTTCGATGCCAACCTAACCAGAGTGACGGGAGCGGCACAATTCAGAAAAAGTGCTCAGCTCGCCGAGAAAATGCGATTTAAGCAATAAAATTAAAAATGCTTATAAAACATAAACCAAACGTTGGAGGTGGTCATTTCTTCATGCGCAGTGATAAACTCGGCACTCTAAAGCACCCGAGAGCGTTTTTTTCGATGCCAACCTAACCAGAGTGACGGGAGCGGCACAATTCAGAAAAAGTGCTCAGCTCGCCGAGAAAATGCGATTTAAGCAATAAAATTAAAAATGCTTATAAAACATAAACCAAACGTTGGAAGTGGTCATTTCTTCATGCGCAGTGATAAACTCGGCACTCTAAAGCACCCGAGAGCGTTTTTTTCGAAGCCAATCTAACCAGAGTTACGGGAGCGGCACAATTCAGAAAAAGCGCTCAGCTCGCCGAGAAAATGCGATTTAAGCAATAAAATTAAAAATGCTTATAAAACATAAACCAAACGTTGGAGGTGGTCATTTCTTCATGCGCAGTGATAAACTCGGCACTCTAAAGCACCCGAGAGCGTTTTTTTCGATGCCAACCTAACCAGAGTGACGGGAGCGGCACAATTCAGAAAAAGTGCTCAGCTCGCCGAGAAAATGCGATTTAAGCAATAAAATTAAAAATGCTTATTAAACATAAACCAAACGTTGGAGGTGGTCATTTCTTCATGCGCAGTGAATAACTCGGCACTCTAAAGCACCCGAGAGCGTTTTTTTCGATGCCAACCTAACCAGAGTGACGGGAGCGGCACAATTCAGAAAAAGCGCTCAGCTCGCCGAGAAAATGTGATTTAAGCAATAAAATTAAAAATGCTTATTAAACATAAACCAAACGTTGGAGGTGGTCATTTCTTCATGCGCAGTGAATAACTCGGCACTCTAAAGCACCCGAGAGCGTTTTTTTCGATGCCAACCTAACCAGAGTGACGGGAGCGGCACAATTCAGAAAAAGCGCTCAGCTCGCCGAGAAAATGCGATTTAAGCAATAAAATTAAAAATGCTTATAAAACATAAACCAAACGTTGGAGGTGGTCATTTCTTAATGCGCAGTAATAAACTCGGCACTCTAAAGCACCCGAGAGCGTTTTTTTCGATGCCAACCTAACCAGAGTGACGGGAGCGGCACAATTCAGAAAAAGTGCTCAGCTCGCCGAGAAAATGCGATTTAAGCAATAAAATTAAAAATGCTTATAAAACATAAACCAAACGTTGGGAGTGGTCATTTCTTCATGCGCAGTGATAAACTCGGCACTCTAAAGCACCCGAGAGCGTTTTTTTCGATGCCAACCTAACCAGAGTGACGGGAGCGGCACAATTCAGAAAAAGCGCTCAGCTCGCCGAGAAAATGCGATTTAAGCAATAAAATTAAAAATGCTTATAAAACATAAACCAAACGTTGGAGGTGGTCATTTCTTCATGCGCAGTGATAAATTCGGCACTCTAAAGCACCCGAGAGCGTTTTTTTCGATGCCAACCTAACCAGAGTGACGGGAGCGGCACAATTCAGAAAAAGTGCTCAGCTCGCCGAGAAAATGCGATTTAAGCAATAAAATTAAAAATGCTTATAAAACATAAACCAAACGTTGGAGGTGGTCATTTCTACATGCGCAGTGAATAACTCGGCACTCTAAAGCACCCGAGAGCGTTTTTTTCGATGCCAACCTAACCAGAGTGACGGGAGCGGCACAATTCAGAAAAAGTGCTCAGCTCGCCGAGAAAATGCGATTTAAGCAATAAAATTAAAAATGCTTATAAAACATAAACCAAACGTTGGAGGTGGTCATTTCTTAATGCGCAGTAATAAACTCGGCACTCTAAAGCACCCGTGAGCGTTTTTTTCGATGCCAACCTAACCAGAGTGACGGGAGCGGCACAATTCAGAAAAAGTGCTCAGCTCGCCGAGAAAATGCGATTTAAGCAATAAAATTAAAAATGCTTATAAAACATAAACCAAACGTTGGAGGTGGTCATTTCTTCATGCGCAGTGATAAAGTCGGCACTCTAAAGCACCCGAGAGCGTTTTTTTCGATGCCAACCTAACCAGAGTGACGGGAGCGGCACAATTCAGAAAAAGTGCTCAGCTCGCCGAGAAAATGCGATTTAAGCAATAAAATTAAAAATGCTTATTAAACATAAACCAAACGTTGGAGGTGGTCATTTCTTCATGCGCAGTGATAAACTCGGCACTCTAAAGCACCCGAGAGCGTTTTTTTCGATGCCAACCTAACCAGAGTGACGGGAGCGGCACAATTCAGAAAAAGTGCTCAGCTCGCCGAGAAAATGCGATTTAAGCAATAAAACTAAAAATGCTTATAAAACATAAACCAAACGTTGGAGGTGGTCATTTCTTCATGCGCAGTGAATAACTCGGCACTCTAAAGCACCCGAGAGCGTTTTTTTCGATGCCAACCTAACCAGAGTGACGGGAGCGGCACAATTCAGAAAAAGCGCTCAGCTCGCCGAGAAAATGCGATTTAAGCAATAAATTTAAAAATGCTTATAAAACATAAACCAAACGTTGGAGGTGGTCATTTCTTCATGCGCAGTGATAAACTCGGCACTCTAAAGCACCCGAGAGCGTTTTGTTCGATGCCAACCTAACCAGAGTGACGGGAGCGGCACAATTCAGAAAAAGCGCTCAGCTCGCCGAGAAAATGCGATTTAAGCAATAAAATTAAAAATGCTTATAAAACATAAACCAAACGTTGGAGGTGGTCATTTCTTCATGCGCAGTGATAAACTCGGCACTCTAAAGCACCCGAGAGCGTTTTTTTCGATGCCAACCTAACCAGAGTGACGGGAGCGGCACAATTCAGAAAAAGTGCTCAGCTCGCCGAGAAAATGCGATTCAAGCAATAAAATTAAAAATGCTTATTAAACATAAACCAAACGTTGGAGGTGGTCATTTCTTCATGCGCAGTGAATAACTCGGCACTCTAAAGCACCCGAGAGCGTTTTTTTCGATGCCAACCTAACCAGAGTGACGGGAGCGGCACAATTCAGAAAAAGTGCTCAGCTCGCCGAGAAAATGCGATTTAAGCAATAAAATTAAAAATGCTTATAAAACATAAACCAAACGTTGGAGGTGGTCATTTCTTAATGCGCAGTAATAAACTCGGCACTCTAAAGCACCCGAGAGCGTTTTTTTCGATGCCAACCTAACCAGAGTGACGGGAGCGGCACAATTCAGAAAAAGTGCTCAGCTCGCCGAGAAAATGCGATTTAAGCAATAAAATTAAAAATGCTTATAAAACATAAACCTAACGTTGGAGGTGGTCATTTCTTCGTGCGCAGTGAATAACTCGGCACTCTAAAGCACCCTTAGAGCGTTTTTTTCGATGCCAACCTAACCAGAGTGACGGGAGCGGCACAATTCAGAAAAAGCGCTCAGCTCGCCGAGAAAATGCGATTTAAGCAATAAAATTAAAAATGTTTATAAAACATAAACCAAACGTTGGAGGTGGTCATTTCTTCATGCGCAGTGATAAACTCGGCACTCTTAAGCACCCGAGAGCGTTTTTTTCGATGCCAACCTAACCAGAGTGACGGGAGCGGCACAATTCAGAAAAAGTGCTCAGCTCGCAGAGAAAATGCGATTTAAGCAATAAAATTAAAAATGCTTATAAAACATAAACCAAACGTTGGAAGTCGTCATTTTTTCATGCGCAGTGATAAACTCGGCACTCTAAAGCACCCGAGAGCGTTTTTTTCGATGCCAACCTAACCAGAGTTACGGGAGCGGCACAATTCAGAAAAAGCGCTCAGCTCGCCGAGAAAATGCGATTTAAGCAATAAAATTAAAAATGCTTATAAAACATAAACCAAACGTTGGAGGTGGTCATTTCTTGATGCGCAGTGATAAACTCGGCACTCTAAAGCTCCCGAGAGCGTTTTTTTCGATGCCAACCTAACCAGAGCGACGGGAGCGGCACAATTCAGAAAAAGTGCTCAGCTCGCCGAGAAAATGCGATTTGAGCAATAAAATTAAAAATGCTTATAAAACATAAACCAAACGTTGGAGGTGGTCATTTCTTCATGCGCAGTGAATAACTCGGCACTCTAAAGCACCCGAGAGCGTTTTTTTCGATGCCAACCTAACCAGAGTGACGGGAGCGGCACAATTCAGAAAAAGTGCTCAGCTCGCCGAGAAAATGCGATTTAAGCAATAAAATTAAAAATGCTTAGAAAACATAAACCAAACGTTGGAGGTGGTCATTTCTTAATGCGCAGTAATAAACTCGGCACTCTAAAGCACCCGAGAGCGTTTTTTTCGATGCCAACCTAACCAGAGTGACGGGAGCGGCCCAATTCAGAAAAAGTGCTCAGCTCGCCGAGAAAATGCGATTTAAGCAATAAAATTAAAAATGCTTATAAAACATAAACCAAACGTTGGAAGTGGTCATTTCTTCATGCGCAGTGATAAACTCGGCACTCTAAAGCACCCGAGAGCGTTTTTTTCGATGCCAACCTAACCAGAGTTACGGGAGCGGCACAATTCAGAAAAAGCGCTCAGCTCGTCGAGAAAATGCGATTTAAGCAATAAAATTAAAAATGCTTAGAAAACATAAACCAAACGTTGGAGGTGGTCATTTCTTCATGCGCAGTGATAAACTCGGCACTCTAAAGCACCCGAGAGCGTTTTTTTCGATGCCAACCTAACCAGAGTGACGGGAGCGGCACAATTCAGAAAAAGCGCTCAGCTCGCCGAGAAAATGCGATTTAAGCAATAAAATTAAAAATGCTTATAAAACATAAAGCAAACGTTGGAGGTGGTCATTTCTTCATGCGCAGTGATAAACTCGGCACTCTAAAGCACCCGAGAGCGTTTTTTTCGATTCCAACCTAACCAGAGTGACGGGAGCGGCACAATTCAGAAAAAGCGCTCAGCTCGCCGAGAAAATGCGATTTAAGCAATAAAATTAAAAATGCTTATTAAACATAAACCAAACGTTGGAGGTGGTCATTTCTTCATGCGCAGTGAATAACTCGGCACTCTAAAGCACCCGAGAGCGTTTTTTTCGATGCCAACCTAACCAGAGTGACGGGAGCGGCACAATTCAGAAAAAGCGCTCAGCTCGCCGAGAAAATGCGATTTAAGCAATACAATTAAAAATGCTTATAAAACATAAACCAAACGTTGGAGGTGGTCATTTCTTCATGCGCAGTGAATAACTCGGCACTCTAAAGCACCCGAGAGCGTTTTTTTCGATGCCAACCTAACCAGAGTGACGGGAGCGGCACAATTCAGAAAAAGTGCTCAGCTCGCCGAGAAAATGCGATTTAAGCAATAAAATTAAAAATGCTTATAAAACATAAACCAAACGTTGGAGGTGGTCATTTCTTAATGCGCAGTAATAAACTCGGCACTCTAAAGCACCCGAGAGCGTTTTTTTCGATGCCAACCTAACCAGAGTGACGGGAGCGGCACAATTCAGAAAAAGTGCTCAGCTCGCCGAGAAAATGCGATTTAAGCAATAAAATTAAAAATGCTTATAAAACATAAACCAAACGTTGGAGGTGGTCATTTCTTAATGCGCAGTAATAAACTCGGCACTCTAAAGCACCCGTGAGCGTTTTTTTCGATGCCAACCTAACCAGAGTGACGGGAGCGGCACAATTCAGAAAAAGTGCTCAGCTCGCCGAGAAAATGCGATTTAAGCAATAAAATTAAAAATGCTTATAAAACATAAACCAAACGTTGGAGGTGGTCATTTCTTCATGCGCAGTGAATAACTCGGCACTCTAAAGCACCCGAGAGCGTTTTTTTCGATGCCAACCTAACCAGAGTGACGGGAGCGGCACAATTCAGAAAAAGTGCTCAGCTCGCCGAGAAAATGCGATTTAAGCAATAAAATTAAAAATGCTTATAAAACATAAACCAAACGTTGGAGGTGGTCATTTCTTAATGCGCAGTAATAAACTCGGCACTCTAAAGCACCCGAGAGCGTTTTTTTCGATGCCAACCTAACCAGAGTGACGGGAGCGGCACAATTCAGAAAAAAGTGCTCAGCTCGCCGAGAAAATGCGATTTAAGCAATAAAATTAAAAATGCTTATAAAACATAAACCAAACGTTGGAAGTGGTCATTTCTTCATGCGCAGTGATAAACTCGGCACTCTAAAGCACCCGAGAGCGTTTTTTTCGATGCCAACCTAACCAGAGTTACGGGAGCGGCACAATTCAGAAAAAGCGCTCAGCTCGCCGAGAAAATGCGATTTAAGCAATAAAAATAAAAATGCTTATAAAACATAAACCAAACGTTGGAGGTGGTCATTTCTTAATGCGCAGTGATTAACTCGGCACTCTAAAGCACCCGAGAGCGTTTTTTTCGATGCCAACCTAACCAGGGTGACGGGAGCGGCACAATTCAGAAAAAGCGCTCAGCTCGCCGAGAAAATGCGATTTAAGCAATAAAATTAAAAATGCTTATTAAACATAAACCAAACGTTGGAGGTGGTCATTTCTTCATGCGCAGTGAATAACTCGGCACTCTAAAGCACCCGAGAGCGTTTTTTTCGATGCCAACCTAACCAGAGTGACGGGAGCGGCACAATTCAGAAAAAGCGCTCAGCTCGCCGAGAAAATGCGATTTAAGCAATAAAATTAAAAATGCTTATAAAACATAAACCAAACGTTGGAGGTGGTCATTTCGTCATGCGCAGTGAATAACTCGGCACTCTAAAGCACCCGAGAGCGTTTTTTTCGATGCCAACCTAACCAGAGTGACGGGAGCGGCACAATTCAGAAAAAGTGCTCAGCTCGCCGAGAAAATGCGATTTAAGCAATAAAATTAAAAATGCTTATAAAACATAAACCTAACGTTGGAGGTGGTCATTTCTTAATGCGCAGTAATAAACTCGGCACTCTAAAGCACCCGAGAGCGTTTTTTTCGATGCCAACCTAACCAGAGTGACGGGAGCGGCACAATTCAGAAAAAGTGCTCAGCTCGCCGAGAAAATGCGATTTAAGCAATAAAATTAAAAATGCTTATAAAACATAAACCAAACGTTGGAGGTGGTCATTTCTTAATGCGCAGTAATAAACTCGGGACTCTAAAGCACCCGTGAGCGTTTTTTTCGATGCCAACCTAACCAGAGTGACGGGAGCGGCACAATTCAGAAAAAGTGCTCAGCTCGCCGAGAAAATGCGATTTAAGCAATAAAATTAAAAATGCTTATAAAACATAAACCAAACGTTGGAGGTGGTCATTTCTTCATGCGCAGTGATAAACTCGGCACTCTAAAGCACCCGAGAGCGTTTTTTTCGATGCCAACCTAACCAGAGTGACGGGAGCGGCACAATTCAGAAAAAGTGCTCAGCTCGCCGAGAAAATGCGATTTAAGCAATAAAATTAAAAATGCTTATAAAACATAAACCAAACGTTGGAGGTGGTCATTTCTTAATGCGCAGTAATAAACTCGGCACTCTAAAGCACCCGTGAGCGTTTTTTTCGATGCCAACCTAACCAGAGTGACGGGAGCGGCACAATTCAGAAAAAGTGCTCAGCTCGCCGAGAAAATGCGATTTAAGCAATAAAATTAAAAATGCTTATAAAACATAAACCAAACGTTGGAGGTGGTCATTTCTTCATGCGCAGTGATAAAGTCGGCACTCTAAAGCACCCGAGAGCGTTTTTTTCGATGCCAACCTAACGAGAGTGACGGGAGCGGCACAATTCAGAAAAAGTGCTCAGCTCGCCGAGAAAATGCGATTTAAGCAATAAAATTAAAAATGCTTATTAAACATAAACCAAACGTTGGAGGTGGTCATTTCTTCATGCGCAGTGATAAACTCGGCACTCTAAAGCACCCGAGAGCGTTTTTTTCGATGCCAACCTAACCAGAGTGACGGGAGCGGCACAATTCAGAAAAAGTGCTCAGCTCGCCGAGAAAATGCGATTTAAGCAATAAAACTAAAAATGCTTATAAAACATAAACCAAACGTTGGAGGTGGTCATTTCTTCATGCGCAGTGAATAACTCGGCACTCTAAAGCACCCGAGAGCGTTTTTTTCGATGCCAACCTAACCAGAGTGACGGGAGCGGCACAATTCAGAAAAAGCGCTCAGCTCGCCGAGAAAATGCGATTTAAGCAATAAATTTAAAAATGCTTATAAAACATAAACCAAACGTTGGAGGTGGTCATTTCTTCATGCGCAGTGATAAACTCGGCACTCTAAAGCACCCGAGAGCGTTTTTTTCGATGCCAACCTAACCAGAGTGACGGGAGCGGCACAATTCAGAAATAGTGCTCAGCTCGCCGAGAAAATGCGATTTAAGCAATAAAATTAAAAATGCTTATAAAACATAAACCAAACGTTGGAGGTGGTCATTTCTTCATGCGCAGTGATAAACTCGGCACTCTAAAGCACCCGAGAGCGTTTTTTTCGATGCCAACCTAACCAGAGTGACGGGAGCGGCACAATTCAGAAAAAGTGCTCAGCTCGCCGAGAAAATGCGATTTAAGCAATAAAATTAAAAATGCTTATAAAACATAAACCAAACGTTGGAGGTGGTCATTTCTTAATGCGCAGTAATAAACTCGGCACTCTAAAGCACCCGTGAGCGTTTTTTTCGATGCCAACCTAACCAGAGTGACGGGAGCGGCACAATTCAGAAAAAGTGCTCAGCTCGCCGAGAAAATGCGATTTAAGCAATAAAATTAAAAATGCTTATAAAACATAAACCAAACGTTGGAGGTGGTCATTTCTTCATGCGCAGTGATAAACTCGGCACTCTAAAGCACCCGAGAGCGTTTTTTTCGATGCCAACCTAACCAGAGTGACGGGAGCGGCACAATTCAGAAAAAGTGCTCAGCTCGCCGAGAAAATGCGATTCAAGCAATAAAATTAAAAATGCTTATTAAACATAAACCAAACGTTGGAGGTGGTCATTTCTTCGTGCGCAGTGAATAACTCGGCACTCTAAAGCACCCTTAGAGCGTTTTTTTCGATGCCAACCTAACCAGAGTGACGGGAGCGGCACAATTCAGAAAAAGCGCTCAGCTCGCCGAGAAAATGCGATTTAAGCAATAAAATTAAAAATGCTTATAAAACATAAACCAAACGTTGGAGGTGGTCATTTCTTCATGCGCAGTGATAAACTCGGCACTCTAAAGCACCCGAGAGCGTTTTTTTCGATGCCAACCTAACCAGAGTGACGGGAGCGGCACAATTCAGAAAAAGTGCTCAGCTCGCCGAGAAAATGCGATTTAAGCAATAAAATTAAAAATGCTTATAAAACATAAACCAAACGTTGGAAGTCGTCATTTTTTCATGCGCAGTGATAAACTCGGCACTCTAAAGCACCCGAGAGCGTTTTTTTCGATGCCAACCTAACCAGAGTTACGGGAGCGGCACAATTCAGAAAAAGCGCTCAGCTCGCCGAGAAAATGCGATTTAAGCAATAAAATTAAAAATGCTTATAAAACATAAACCAAACGTTGGAGGTGGTCATTTCTTGATGCGCAGTGATAAACTCGGCACTCTAAAGCTCCCGAGAGCGTTTTTTTCGATGCCAACCTAACCAGAGTTACGGGAGCGGCACAATTCAGAAAAAGCGCTCAGCTCGCCGAGAAAATGCGATTTAAGCAATAAAATTAAAAATGCTTATAAAACATAAACCAAACGTTGGAGGTGGTCATTTCTTGATGCGCAGTGATAAACTCGGCACTCTAAAGCTCCCGAGAGCGTTTTTTTCGATGCCAACCTAACCAGAGTGACGGGAGCGGCACAATTCAGAAAAAGTGCTCAGCTCGCCGAGAAAATGCGATTTAAGCAATAAAATTAAAAATGCTTATAAAACATAAACCAAACGTTGGAGGTGGTCATTTCTTAATGCGCAGTAATAAACTCGGCACTCTAAAGCACCCGAGAGCGTTTTTTTCGATGCCAACCTAACCAGAGTGACGGGAGCGGCCCAATTCAGAAAAAGTGCTCAGCTCGCCGAGAAAATGCGATTTAAGCAATAAAATTAAAAATGCTTATAAAACATAAACCAAACGTTGGAAGTGGTCATTTCTTCATGCGCAGTGATAAACTCGGCACTCTAAAGCACCCGAGAGCGTTTTTTTCGATGCCAACCTAACCAGAGTTACGGGAGCGGCACAATTCAGAAAAAGCGCTCAGCTCGTCGAGAAAATGCGATTTAAGCAATAAAATTAAAAATGCTTATAAAACATAAACCAAACGTTGGAGGTGGTCATTTCTTCATGCGCAGTGATAAACTCGGCACTCTAAAGCACCCGAGAGCGTTTTTTTCGATGCCAACCTAACCAGAGTGACGGGAGCGGCACAATTCAGAAAAAGCGCTCAGCTCGCCGAGAAAATGCGATTTAAGCAATAAAATTAAAAATGCTTATAAAACATAAAGCAAACGTTGGAGGTGGTCATTTCTTCATGCGCAGTGATAAACTCGGCACTCTAAAGCACCCGAGAGCGTTTTTTTCGATTCCAACCTAACCAGAGTGACGGGAGCGGCACAATTCAGAAAAAGCGCTCAGCTCGCCGAGAAAATGCGATTTAAGCAATAAAATTAAAAATGCTTATTAAACATAAACCAAACGTTGGAGGTGGTCATTTCTTCATGCGCAGTGAATAACTCGGCACTCTAAAGCACCCGAGAGCGTTTTTTTCGATGCCAACCTAACCAGAGTGACGGGAGCGGCACAATTCAGAAAAAGCGCTCAGCTCGCCGAGAAAATGCGATTTAAGCAATACAATTAGAAATGCTTATAAAACATAAACCAAACGTTGGAGGTGGTCATTTCTTCATGCGCAGTGAATAACTCGGCACTCTAAAGCACCCGAGAGCGTTTTTTTCGATGCCAACCTAACCAGAGTGACGGGAGCGGCACAATTCAGAAAAAGTGCTCAGCTCGCCGAGAAAATGCGATTTAAGCAATAAAATTAAAAATGCTTATAAAACATAAACCAAACGTTGGAGGTGGTCATTTCTTCATGCGCAGTGATAAACTCGGCACTCTAAAGCACCCGAGAGCGTTTTTTTCGATTCCAACCTAACCAGAGTGACGGGAGCGGCACAATTCAGAAAAAGTGCTCAGCTCGCCGAGAAAATGTGATTTAAGCAATAAAATTAAAAATGCTTATAAAACATAAACCAAACGTTGGAGGTGGTCATTTCTTCATGCGCAGTGAATAACTCGGCACTCTAAAGCACCCGAGAGCGTTTTTTTCGATGCCAACCTAACCAGAGTGACGGGAGCGGCACAATTCAGAAAAAGTGCTCAGCTCGCCGAGAAAATGCGATTTAAGCAATAAAATTAAAAATGCTTATAAAACATAAACCAAACGTTGGAGGTGGTCATTTCTTAATGCGCAGTAATAAACTCGGCACTCTAAAGCACCCGTGAGCGTTTTTTTCGATGCCAACCTAACCAGAGTGACGGGAGCGGCACAATTCAGAAAAAGTGCTCAGCTCGCCGAGAAAATGCGATTTAAGCAATAAAATTAAAAATGCTTATAAAACATAAACCAAACGTTGGAGGTGGTCATTTCTTCATGCGCAGTGAATAACTCGGCACTCTAAAGCACCCGAGAGCGTTTTTTTCGATGCCAACCTAACCAGAGTGACGGGAGCGGCACAATTCAGAAAAAGTGCTCAGCTCGCCGAGAAAATGCGATTTAAGCAATAAAATTAAAAATGCTTATAAAACATAAACCAAACGTTGGAGGTGGTCATTTCTTAATGCGCAGTAATAAACTCGGCACTCTAAAGCACCCGAGAGCGTTTTTTTCGATGCCAACCTAACCAGAGTGACGGGAGCGGCACAATTCAGAAAAAAGTGCTCAGCTCGCCGAGAAAATGCGATTTAAGCAATAAAATTAAAAATGCTTATAAAACATAAACCAAACGTTGGAAGTGGTCATTTCTTCATGCGCAGTGATAAACTCGGCACTCTAAAGCACCCGAGAGCGTTTTTTTCGATGCCAACCTAACCAGAGTTACGGGAGCGGCACAATTCAGAAAAAGCGCTCAGCTCGCCGAGAAAATGCGATTTAAGCAATAAAATTAAAAATGCTTATAAAACATAAACCAAACGTTGGAGGTGGTCATTTCTTCATGCGCAGTGATAAACTCGGCACTCTAAAGCACCCGAGAGCGTTTTTTTTCGATGCCAACCTAACCAGAGTGACGGGAGCGGCACAATTCAGAAAAAGCGCTCAGCTCGCCGAGAAAATGCGATTTAAGCAATAAAATTAAAAATGCTTATAAAACATAACCAAACGTTGGAGGTGGTCATTTCTTCATTCGCAGTGATAAACTCGGCACTCTAAAGCACCCGAGAGCGTTTTTTTCGATGCCAACCTAACCAGAGTGACGGGAGCGGCACAATTCAGAAAAAGTGCTCAGCTCGCCGAGAAAATGCGATTTAAGCAATAAAATTAAAAATGCTTATAAAACGTAAACCAAACGTTGGAGGTGGTCATTTCTTCATGCGCAGTGATAAACTCGGCACTCTAAAGCACCCGAGAGCGTTTTTTTCGATGCCAACCTAACCAGAGTGACGGGAGCGGCACAATTCAGAAAAAGTGCTCAGCTCGCCGAGAAAATGCGATTTAAGCAATAAAATTAAAAATGCTTATAAAACATAAACCAAACGTTGGAGGTGGTCATTTCTTCATGCGCAGTGATAAACTCGCCACTCTAAAGCAGCCGAGAGCGTTTTTTTCGATGCCAACCTAACCAGAGTGACGGGAGCGGCACAATTCAGAAAAAGTGCTCAGCTCGCCGAGAAAATGCGATTTAAGCAATAAAATTAAAAATGCTTATAAAACATAAACCAAACGTTGGAGGTGGTCATTTCTTCATGCGCAGTGATAAACTCGGCACTCTAAAGCACCCGAGAGCGTTTTTTTCGATGCCAACCTAACCAGAGTGACGGGAGCGGCACAATTCAGAAAAAGTGCTCAGCTCGCCGAGAAAATGCGATTTAGGCAATAAAATTAAAAATGCTTATAAAACATAAACCACACGTTGGAGGTGGTCATTTCTTCATGCGCAGTGATAAATTCGGCACTCTAAAGCACCCGAGAGCGTTTTTTTCGATGCCAACCTAACCAGAGTGACGGGAGCGGCACAATTCAGAAAAAGTGCTCAGCTCACCGAGAAAATGCGATCTAAGCAATACAATTAAAAATGCTTATAAAACATAAACCAAACGTTGGAGGTGGTCATTTCTTCATGCGCAGTGATAAACTCGGCACTCTAAAGCACCCGAGAGCGTTTTTTTCGATGCCAACCTAACCAGAGTGACGGGAGTGGCACAATTAAGAAAAAGTGCTCGGCTCGCCGAGAAAATGCGATTTAAGCAATAAAATTAAAAATGCTTATAAAACATAAACCAAACGTTGGAGGTGGTCATTTCTTCATGCGCATGATAAACTCGGCACTCTAAAGCACCCGAGAGCGTTTTTTTCGATGCCAACCTAACCAGAGTGACGGGAGCGGCACAATTCAGAAAAAGTGCTAAGCTCGCCGAGAAAATGCGATTTAAGCAATAAAATTAAAAATGCTTTTAAAACATAAACCAAACGTTGGAGGTGGTCATTTCTTCATGCGCAGTGATAAACTCGGCACTCTAAAGCACCCGAGAGCGTTTTTTTCGATGCCAACCTAACCAGAGTGACGGGAGCGGCACAATTCAGAAAAAGTGCTCAGCTCGCCGAGAAAATACGATTTAAGCAATAAAATAAAAAATGCTTATAAACCATAAACCAAACGTTGGAGGTGGTCATTTTTTCATGCGCAGTGATAAACTCGGCACTCTAAAGCACCCGAGAGCGTTTTTTTCGATGCCAACCTAACCAGAGTGACGGGAGCGGCACAATTCAGAAAAAGTGCTCAGCTCGCCGAGAAAATGCGATTTAAGCAATAAAAGTAAAAATGCTTATAAAACATCAACCAAACGTTGGAGGTGGTCATTTCTTCATGCGCAGTGATAAACTCGGCACGCTAAAGCACCCGAGAGCGTTTTTTTCGATGCCAACCTAACCAGAGTGACGGGAGCGGCACAATTCAGAAAAAGTGCTCAGCTCGCCGAGAAAATGCGATTTAAGCAATAAAATTAAAAATGCTTATAAAACATAAACCAAACGTTGGAGGTGGTCATTTCTTCATGCGCAGTGATAAACTCGGCACTCTAAAGCACCCGAGAGCGTTTTTTTCGATGCCAACCTAACCAGAGTGACGGGAGCGGCACAATTCAGAAAAAGTGCTCAGCTCGCCGAGAAAATGCGATTTAAGCAATACAATTAAAAATGCTTATAAAACATAAACCAAACGTTGGAGGAGGTCATTTCTTCATGCGCAGTGATAAACTCGGCACTCTAAAGCACCCGAGAGCGTTTTTTTCGATGCCAACCTAACCAGAGTGACGGGAGCGGCACAATTCAGAAAAAGTGCTCAGCTCGCCGAGAAAATGCGATTTAAGCAATAAAATTAAAAATGCTTATAAAACATAAACCAAACGTTGGAGGTGGTCATTTCTTCATGCGCAGTGATAAACTCGGCACTCTAAAGCACCCGAGAGCGTTTTTTTCGATGCCAACCTAACCAGAGTGACGGGAGCGGCACAATTCAGAAAAAGTGCTCAGCTCGCCGAGAAAATGCGATTTAAGCAATAAAATTAAAAATGCTTATAAAACATAAACCAAACGTTGGAGGTGGTCATTTCTTCATGCGCAGTGATAAACTCGGCACTCTAAAGCACCCGAGAGCGTTTTTTTCGATGCCAACCTAACCAGAGTGTCGGGAGCGGCACAATTCAGAAAAAGTGCTCAGCTCGCCGAGAAAATGCGATTTAAGCAATAAAATTAAAAATGCTTATAAAACATAAACCAAACGTTGGAGGTGGTCATTTCTTCATGCGCAGTGATAAACTCGGCACTCTAAAGCACCCGAGAGCGTTTTTTTCGATGCCAACCTAACCAGAGTGACGGGAGCGGCACAATTCAGAAAAAGTGCTCAGCTCGCCGAGAAAATGCGATTTAAGCAATAAAATTAAAAATGCTTATAAAACATAAACCAAACGATGGAGGTGGTCATTTCTTCATGCGCAGTGATAAACTCGGCACTCTAAAGCACCCGAGAGCGTTTTTTTCGATGCCAACCTAACCAGAGTGACAGGAGCGGCACAATTCAGAAAAAGTGCTCAGCTCGCCGAGAAAATGCGATTTAAGCAATAAAATTAAAAATGCTTATAAAACATAAACCAAACGTTGGAGGTGGTCATTTCTTCATGCGCAGTGATAAACTCGGCACTCTAAAGCACCCGAGAGCGTTTTTTTCGATGCCAACCTAACCAGAGTGACGGGAGCGGCACAATTCAGAAAAAGTGCTCAGCTCGCCGAGAAAATGCGATTTAAGCAATAAAATTAAAAATGCTTAGAAAACATAAACCAAACGTTGGAGGTGGTCATTTCTTCATGCGCAGTGATAAACTCGGCACTCTAAAGGACCCGAGAGCGTTTTTTTCGATGCCAACAGAGTGACGGGAGCGGCACAATTCAGAAAAAGTGCTCAGCTCGCCGAGAAAATGCGATTTAAGCAATAAAATTAAAAATGCTTATAAAACATAAACCAAACGTTGGAGGTGGTCATTTCTTCATGCGCAGTGATAAACTCGGCACTCTAAAGCACCCGAGAGCGTTTTTTTCGATGCCAACCTAACCAGAGTGACGGGAGCGGCACAATTCAGAAAAAGTGCTCAGCTCGCCGAGAAAATGCGATTTAAGCAATCAAATTAAAAATGCTTATAAAACATAAACCAAACGTTGGAGGTGGTCATTTCTTCATGCGCAGTGATAAACTCGGCACTCTAAAGCACCCGAGAGCGTTTTTTTCCATGCCAACCTAACCAGAGTGACGGGAGCGGCACAATTCAGAAAAAGTGCTCAGCTCGCCGAGAAAATGCGATTTAAGCAATAAAATTAAAAATGCTTATAAAACATAAACCAAACGTTGGAGGTGGTCATTTCTTCATGCGCAGTGATAAACTCGGCACTCTAAAGCACCCGAGAGCGTTTTTTTCGATGCCAACCTAACCAGAGTGACGGGAGCGGCACAATTCAGAAAAAGTGCTCAGCTCGCCGAGAAAATGCGATTTAAGCAATAAAACTAAAAATGCTTATAAAACATAAACCAAACGTTGGAGGTGGTCATTTCTTCATGCGCAGTGAATAACTCAGCACTCTAAAGCACCCGAGAGCGTTTTTTTCGATGCCAACCTAACCAGAGTGACGGGAGCGGCACAATTCAGAAAAAGTGCTCAGCTCGCCGAGAAAATGCGATTTAAGCAATAAAATTAAAAATGCTTATAAAACATAAACCAAACGTTGGAGGTGGTCATTTCTTCATGCGCAGTGATAAACTCGGCACTCTAAAGCACCCGAGAGCGTTTTTTTCGATGCCAACCTAACCAGAGTGACGGGAGCGGCACAATTCAGAAAAAGCGCTCAGCTCGCCGAGAAAATGCGATTTAAGCAATAAAATTAAAAATGCTTATAAAACATAAACCAAACGTTGGAGGTGGTCATTTCTTCATGCGCAGTGATAAACTCGGCACTCTAAAGCACCCGAGAGCGTTTTTTTCGATGCCAACCTAACCAGAGTCACGGGAGCGGCACAATTCAGAAAAAGCGCTCAGCTCGCCGAGAAAATGCGATTTAAGCAATAAAATTAAAAATGCTTATAAAACATAAACCAAACGTTGGAGGTGGTCATTTCTTCATGCGCAGTGATTAACTCGGCACTCTAAAGCACCCGAGAGCGTTTTTTTCGATGCCAACCTAACCAGAGTGACGGGAGCGGCACAATTCAGAAAAAGTGCTCAGCTCGCCGAGAAAATGCGATTTAAGCAATAAAATTAAAAATGCTTATAAAACATAAACCAAACGTTGGAGGTGGTCATTTCTTCATGCGCAGTGAATAACTCGGCACTCTAAAGCACCCGAGAGCGTTTTTTTCGATGCCAACCTACCAGAGTGACGGGAGCGGCACAATTCAGAAAAAGTGCTCAGCTCGCCGAGAAAATGCGATTTAAGCAATAAAATTAAAAATGCTTATAAAACATAAACCAAACGTTGGAGGTGGTCATTTCTTCATGCGCAGTGAATAACTCGGCACTCTAAAGCACCCGAGAGCGTTTTTTTCGATGCCAACCTAACCAGAGTGACGGGAGCGGCACAATTCAGAAAAAGTGCTCAGCTCGCCGAGAAAATGCGATTTAAGCAATAAAATTAAAAATGCTTATAAAACATAAACCAAACGTTGGAGGTGGTCATTTCTTAATGCGCAGTAATAAACTCGGCACTCTAAAGCACCCGTGAGCGTTTTTTTCGATGCCAACCTATAACCAGAGTGACGGGAGCGGCACAATTCAGAAAAAGTGCTCAGCTCGCCGAGAAAATGCGATTTAAGCAATAAAATTAAAAATGCTTATAAAACATAAACCAAACGTTGGAGGTGGTCATTTCTTCATGCGCAGTGAATAACTCGGCACTCTAAAGCACCCGAGAGCGTTTTTTTCGATGCCAACCTAACCAGAGTGACGGGAGCGGCACAATTCAGAAAAAGTGCTCAGCTCGCCGAGAAAATGCGATTTAAGCAATAAAATTAAAAATGCTTATAAAACATAAACCAAACGTTGGAGGTGGTCATTTCTTCATGCGCAGTGATAAACTCGGCACTCTAAAGCACCCGAGAGCGGTTTTTTCGATGCCAACCTAACCAGAGTGACGGGAGCGGCACAATTCAGAAAAAGTGCTCAGCTCGCCGAGAAAATGCGATTTAAGCAATAAAACTAAAAATGCTTATAAAACATAAACCAAACGTTGGAGGTGGTCATTTCTTCATGCGCAGTGAATAACTCGGCACTCTAAAGCACCCGAGAGCGTTTTTTTCGATGCCAACCTAACCAGAGTGACGGGAGCGGCACAATTCAGAAAAAGTGCTCAGCTCGCCGAGAAAATGCGATTTAAGCAATAAAATTAAAAATGCTTGTAAAACATAAACCAAACGTTGGAGGTGGTCATTTCTTCATGCGCAGTGATAAACTCGGCACTCTAAAGCACCCGAGAGCGTTTTTTTCGATGCCAACCTAACCAGAGTGACGGGAGCGGCACAATTCAGAAAAAGCGCTCAGCTCGCCGAGAAAATGCGATTTAAGCAATAAAATTAAAAATGCTTATAAAACATAAACCAAACGTTGGAGGTGGTCATTTCTTCATGCGCAGTGATAAACTCGGCACTCTAAAGCACCCGAGAGCGTTTTTTTCGATGCCAACCTAACCAGAGTGACGGGAGCGGCACAATTCAGAAAAAGCGCTCAGCTCGCCGAGAAAATGCGATTTAAGCAATAAAATTAAAAATGCTTATAAAACATAAACCAAACGTTGGAGGTGGTCATTTCTTCATGCGCAGTGATTAACTCGGCACTCTAAAGCACCCGAGAGCGTTTTTTTCGATGCCAACCTAACCAGAGTGACGGGAGCGGCACAATTCAGAAAAAGTGCTCAGCTCGCCGAGAAAATGCGATTTAAGCAATAAAATTAAAAATGCTTATAAAACATAAACCAAACGTTGGAGGTGGTCATTTCTTCATGCGCAGTGAATAACTCGGCACTCTAAAGCACCCGAGAGCGTTTTTTTCGATGCCAACCTAACCAGAGTGACGGGAGCGGCACAATTCAGAAAAAGTGCTCAGCTCGCCGAGAAAATGCGATTTAAGCAATAAAATTAAAAATGCTTATAAAACATAAACCAAACGTTGGAGGTGGTCATTTCTTAATGCGCAGTAATAAACTCGGCACTCTAAAGCACCCGAGAGCGTTTTTTTCGATGCCAACCTAACCAGAGTGACGGGAGCGGCACAATTCAGAAAAAGTGCTCAGCTCGCCGAGAAAATGCGATTTAAGCAATAAAATTAAAAATGCTTATAAAACATAAACCAAACGTTGGAGGTGGTCATTTCTTCATGCGCAGTGATAAACTCGGCACTCTAAAGCACCCGAGAGCGTTTTTTTCGATGCCAACCTAACCAGAGTTACGGGAGCGGCACAATTCAGAAAAAGCGCTCAGCTCGCCGAGAAAATGCGATTTAAGCAATAAAATTAAAAATGCTTATAAAACATAAACCAAACGTTGGAGGTGGTCATTTCTTCATGCGCAGTGATAAACTCGGCACTCTAAAGCACCCAAGAGCGTTTTTTTCGATGCCAACCTAACCAGAGTGACGGGAGCGGCACAATTCAGAAAAAGTGCTCAGCTCGCCGAGAAAATGCGATTTAAGCAATAAAATTAAAAATGCTTATAAAACATAAACCAAACGTTGGAGGTGGTCATTTCTTCATGCGCAGTGATAAACTCGGCACTCTAAAGCACCCGAGAGCGTTTTTTTCGATGCCAACCTAACCAGAGTGACGGGAGCTCAATTCTTCTCGGCGAGCTGAGCGCTTTTTCTGAATTGTGCCGCTCCCGTAACTCTGGTTAGGTTGGCATCGAAAAAAACGCTCTCGGGTGCTTTAGAGTGCCGAGTTTATCACTGCGCATGAAGAAATGACCACCTCCAACGTTTGGTTTATGTTTTATAAGCATTTTTAATTTTATTGCTTAAATCGAATTTTCTCGGCGAGCTGAGCGCTTTTTCTGAATTGTGCCGCTCCCGTCACTCTGGTTAGGTTGGCATCGAAAAAAACGCTCTCGGGTGCTTTAGAGTGCCGAGTTTATTACTGCGCATTAAGACATGACCACCTCCAACGTTTGGTTTATGTTTTATAAGCATTTTTAATTTTAATGCTTAAATCGCATTTTCTCGGCGAGCTGAGCACTTTTTCTGAATTGTGCCGCTCCCGTCACTCTGGTTAGGTTGGCATCGAAAAAAACGCTCTCGGGTGCTTTAGAGTGCCGAGTTATTCACTGCGCATGAAGAAATGACCACCTCCAACGTTTGGTTTATGTTTTATAAGCATTTTTAATTTTATTGCTTAAATCGCATTTTCTCGGCGAGCTGAGCACTTTTTCTGAATTGTGCCGCTCCCGTCACTCTGGTTAGGTTGGCATCGAAAAAAACGCTCTCGGGTGCTTTAGAGTGCCGAGTTATTCACTGCGCATGAAGAAATGACCACCTCCAACGTTTGGTTTATGTTTTATAAGCATTTTTAATTTTATTGCTTAAATCGCATTTTCTCGGCGAGCTGAGCACTTTTTCTGAATTGTGCCGCTCCCGTCACTCTGGTTAGGTTGGCATCGAAAAAAAACGCTCTCGGGTGCTTTAGAGTGCCGAGTTTATCACTGCGCATGAAGAAATGACCACCTCCAACGTTTGGTTTATGTTTTATAAGCATTTTTAATTTTATTGCTTAAATCGCATTTTCTCGGCGAGCTGAGCGCTTTTTCTGAATTGTGCCGCTCCCGTCACTCTGGTTAGGTTGGCATCGAAAAAAACGCTCTCGGGTGCTTTAGAGTGCCGAGTTATTCACTGCGCATGAAGAAATGACCACCTCCAACGTTTGGTTTATGTTTTATAAGCATTTTTAAGTTTATTGCTTAAATCGCATTTTCTCGGCGAGCTGAGGACTTTTTCTGAATTGTGCCGCTCCCATCACTCTGGTTAGGTTGGCATCGAAAAAAACGCTCTCGGGTGCTTTAGAGTGCCGAGTTATTCACTGCGCATGAAGAAATGACCACCTCCAACGTTTGGTTTATGTTTTATAAGCATTTTTAATTTTATTGCTTAAATCGCATTTTCTCGGCGAGCTGAGCACTTTTTCTGAATTGTGCCGCTCCCGTCACTCTGGTTAGGTTGGCATCGAAAAAAACTCTCTCGGGTGCTTTAGAGTGCCGAGTTCATCACTGCGCATGAAGAAATGACCACCTCCAACGTTTGGTTTATGTTTTATAAGCATTTTTAATTTTATTGCTTAAATCGCATTTTCTCGGCGAGCTGAGCGCTTTTTCTGAATTGTGCCGCTCCCGTCACTCTGGTTAGGTTGGCATCGAAAAAAAACGCTCTCGGGTGCTTTAGAGTGCCGAGTTATTCACTGCGCATGAAGAAATGACCACCTCCAACGTTTGGTTTATGTTTTATAAGCATTTTTAATTTTATTGCTTAAATCGCATTTTCTCGGCGAGCTGAGCACTTTTTCTGAATTGTGCCGCTCCCGTCACTCTGGTTAGGTTGGCATCGAAAAAAACGCTCTCGGGTGCTTTAGAGTGCCGAGTTATTCACTGCGCATGAAGAAATGACCACCTCCAACGTTTGGTTTATGTTTTATAAACATTTTTAATTTTATTGCTTAAATCGCATTTTCTCGGCGAGCTGAGCACTTTTTCTGAATTGTGCCGCTCCCGTCACACTGGTTAGGTTGGCATCGAAAAAAACGCTCTCGGGTGCTTTAGAGTGCCGAGTTATTCACTGTGCATGAAGAAATGACCACCTCCAACGTTTGGTTTATGTTTTATAAGCATTTTTAATTGTATTGTGAGGTAAAGTTTGGATTCTATGCGTCACTGTATGTCACCTTAAATGGCGACCTTGCAGCAGTGAGAAGACCCTAAGCTATTTTTGCGGTACAGAGAAGATCTAGTTTCAGCAATGTGTAGGTGCTTAGAATATGGAAGGGCCATTCGTCCGTGACCAGGAATACCTTTGTCCATGCACTTTTAAGGGCATCGGAAGTAACCAATAGAGTGAGACTCGGACCGCAGCTGTTGTCTTACGAGGTACAAATGATGGGGGAGAACAGATAGAGGGGGGTCAAGAACGCGAAGAGGAGAGCGCGAAGAGCAAGTGGCGCGCAAGGCGCAGGGGCGCAAGGGGCAAGAGCAAGAAGCGCGAGGGCCTTTTTGGGGCGAACATCTGTGCTGTCAAGAGCTGAAACATCTTTGCTCTTGGGGCCACCCTAACTTTTGGAGAGACATCACTTTGACATCGGTTGAATAAATCTTTTCCCAATCAGCCGTGTGTCACCGAAGTGCTTCCTTACCCGGACCAGCCATCGTCCACTGAGTGTTTTTTTGGAGACCAGCGAAACAACAAAGACCATTCACCACATTTTTGGAGTCACGAACAGGATTCGTGTTCCCCTGGGGAATTCCTGCCCGCTTCCTGAGCGAGAATCCAGCGGTCGGCCAGCGGCTGTCATTAAGGTGAGATGCTTCGCCCACAGTCGCCGCGATATGCTCGATTCTTGGACAGGTGGGGGGTCGGCCCCTTGAGGGGGCAGTTACAACCGAATCTGATGTGGCCATGAGCTGTCTCGGGAGTAAGTTGTCTCTCCCAGTCAAAAAGTCGTCATAATTCGACTTTCGAAGGGGGAGTGGCCCCAAATAGAAGCAGCAAAGGAAAAATAAAATAAAAATAGAAAAATAAATAAAAATAAGAAATAAAAAGTGAACAGTAACTTAAAAATTAATGGGGAATGTGCACAGTGGAGTGAGTGACATGTCTGGTGAGAATGATGAATGATGAAAAAAAAAAAAGCCCGAAGTAGTGTGGCTCGTGACGGGACAGGTTGTCAGGGACATCGCTGTTGACCGTCACAATAAAAGAATAGTAGAAAGTCCCATAAAACGTGGACTTTAGTTTGGCGACAGAGGATAGAAATTTTAGCTGTGTGAATGAGGCGAAAACACAGATACGATTGAACACTGTTGCGACAGGAAACGACCCGCCCCAGATGCAGTTCCTGGAAAAGCCGAGACACTGCAGTCGCACTCAGTGGCCGTACGGGCCAAGTGCGCACTTGTGGAGAGTTTCGGTGGCCGGGTTAGTCTCCGTCAAAAGTCCAACAAAAAAAGGGAGGCTTGCGCTGACCGCGTTTGGCAAATAGGAAAAGTGCGCAGCCTTGGCATCCGTAACTGTGAGCATGAATGTGGAAGTGACCCGGTCAGACCCTTTTTTAAGGGTGCCGAAGTGGTCCGGTCAGACCCAGTTATGGGTGCCGAGATCCGGTCAGATTTTAAGGGTACCGAGGAAAATAAAGCGCGCGTAAGCCACGTCGTTTGGACACTGATCGAATTAGAAGTGTGTGGGGGTTACAAGGCTCCTCGATTTAAACGCTGGTGCAAGAAAATGGCAGAGTAAACTCGGTGGGCTGTCATTTTTGAATACCGAGGTAGCTGGTGCGTTATCGCGGCAACGGTCCGATCCCGATTTGTCGAGGCGCACTGTAATAGCATGCACGTCTGTCAAAGTTTGATAAATTTGAGCTTGCAACAAAACCGCTATTGGACGATGGTTTTGTGCGGCTGCTGTGTGAAAATGGAAAACGTGGAAAAGAGGCCTCTGGGGGGTTTAGTAGTGATATAAAAAGTAATTTGTGTGCACACTTAAGTTAAATTCTGCAGAATAAAGGGGAAATATACAGCGCTATTAGGAACGAAACGAAACAAAAAGTTAAGTAAGACGTGCGTATTTGTCAGTGCATCTGCGCTGATGACAGTTAAAATGACCAAACTGCTAAGCAGCAGTTGGAAAGAAGCAAAATGTGGAATGGATTCGAATCCCGTTGTATGTCTTTTGTGTCCCTGTGTAATCTTTGTGAACTCTGTCAGCTTAATGTTGTCTGTTTGAGCTTCCGAATGAATGGACGCTTGATGTGTGTACTTGTTGGGCCCAGTAAGTGCGTGTGTGCGTGCGTAAATGGGTGTGTGTGCGTGCGTGCTCGTGAGTGCGTGCGTGTGTGTGGTTATGCTCATGAGCGCGCATGGGTGTGAGCGCATGCTTGTAGAAGCAGCAAAAGGAACGGATAAGGATGGTGTGCTCTCGTTGCTTTGGGCGCGTGCCCGCCTGCGCTGCACGCGCGGGGAGGGGGATCCGGCCCCCTGGGCAGCAGGGTGGCCAACCTGTACCTGCCCACTGTGTTTCAGGCTGGCCCCTCCCCGCGCGGGTGACGTCGGGGCGGTGCGAACGGCTGGAGTTGTGCCCATTTTAGGGGCCTGCGTGGCCAGCAGCGAAAGGAACTATGACAAAATGATGGAAGACGGAATGCTGAAGGAGCAAAAGAATGCATGACCAACTGGAGAAATAGGAGCATGCGTGTGTTAATCAATACGACACGAATATAGATGTATCTAAAGAAAAACATGCTGCGACGACAGCAAGCGGTGGCAGAAGAGTGTGGCCCCCTCGTAAATAATGGGGGACCCCTCTAAGGCCAGCTGACGCTCCTTTTAGCATTCTGAGAGGAATAGGAAATTGGATCTGGCGAAAAGCTCAACTTATTAATTTAAATTGCTGAAAGGATGACAAAATTGAAAACAAATTATTGATACTCGTTTCTTTGGGGCTCTCCTCAATACTTCTGATTTTCTCGTTACATAAAAAACCTGAGACGGCGGATACATCCGTTGTCTCATGGAGGACATAGAGACACAGCATGAACTTAGAATTAATGTTTAACAGCCGTCTAACAGGTGGAGTAGGAGCATGCGAGGGCTAACCACTACAACACAAATATAGGTGATTTGAGTGTCTAAAGAAAACTCAACCGGTCAACACTAATTTGTGAGAGCAAGAGCGGTATCAAGTCCTCACTTGCACAGCAGCAGCTGGAATTAAAGGAATTTTCTGGATTTAGACATAAGACTGAATTGTATGCATGGAGAGCCTGCTCGTAAATTGCGTTGGCCCGACAAGGCTGACCATTGCCCACTTTAACAAGACGCACAGGTCAAAAGCAGCAAGTTCAAAATAGAGGAGGAGATGCCAACGAGGAGAGATTGGATTTGGTAGTAATCTGGTGGTCCTTTTAATACTCTTGTAAAAGTATGCTCGGTAGAAATAAATTAGCGATAGGAGCAATTCAGAAGTCCAAAAGTAAGAAACTCAAATGAAAACCACGTTCTAGATTCGAATAATGGAGCCTAACTGGAGCATGGGAAAAGTGATCAGCTGAGAAATTGCCTTTGATGTAGTGGCAGAGAATTAAAAATTCAAGATGGTCCAGTAATATCGGTAAGTGAGCATAACACCAATAATACTGAGGCCAAACCAGAGAGGATGCAATGTTTGGAACATGACTTAATTATGAATAATGTACATTCTGTACGCAAAATTGGGAAACTTTATCTGAAATTAAAGGCTCAAACCAGGAAAGGTGAAAAGATGATAGAGAGGATTGCATAAAATCAAAGGCAGGAAAACAAACAATAGAATGTAGCCTGAAATTAGGATGAGCTTCTGGAAATCACAGTATAATTGAGAGAAATCACAGTTAAGACTTGCAATTTTAAGTTTGGGGTAATCTGCCACTTTAAAATTCTTCACATAAGGTCCATCACAATACAGCCGAGAGCTCATGAAGGAAAGGCAACGTTTTTCTCAAATATATTAAATTGTTGTTAATAGGAGAATTGGAAGTTTGATTAACAAAAGGTACTAGGTAATTAATGGCTAATTGGAAGACGATATTTAAGTTTGGTTTCCCAGTCTGTCTTTTCCAGTATCCAGCAGTGACCCTGAAACTCGATCCCGAGACTCCACCGACAGCTGAGAACAACAAGAAAACGGTGCATGGCTCTGAAGCACCTTCGACCTTTTGCAAGAGCAAAGAAGGACTATATTTGTGCTTGGGGGGAGCACAACGCTCCGGAGGAAAACGACATCCTCTGAGGCGAGAGTGAAGAAACTTACAAGATGTGAATGGACTCAGTTGAAAATGGACTCATCCGAGAGTGAGGAATGAGTTGCCTCTGAGGCTACAACTAAAGACAACAACTTGAAAATGAGGTGCGGCGAAAGACCCATGAGACATGAAATGTGCAACAAGCGAACTGGACTCCTTGCTGGGGCGTAATCAATACTTGGTGGGGCTTGAGTCGAAGTGAATGGAAGCTTGCTTGGGCACTGAACTTGACACAACTGAGGAGTCTTGATAAAAGATAAATAAATAAATCAGGAACAAAAGGTGTAGTGTTACAGAAAAAGGGAAAGGATCATAATCAGAGGATAAATTTGGATAAAACAGGCCAAATTGTATGAAGTAAGAGTAGGATCACATTTAGTCCACCCAGCTTAACAATTAGACATAGAGTCATTGACAAATTGGAGATGAAAATAGGACATTAGGACCCAATAGGATGCAGTCAAGAGGTGGCTAAATTGTACAATGGACCTGATTATTATTAATTAATAAAATTAGAAGTTAATTACACCTCACGGGGAATTCTGGTGTCAGAAAGTCCGATAAGTTCAAGGAATAACAGCCATGGAAACTTTTGACAGTTAAGAATAATGCGGCATAAGAGTCACACAAAATGACAGTTAACGAGATGACAAACGTGATAGGACTCAAATAACAAATGCATTGACAAGGCAAAGTGAAAACACCATAGGGGAGTAGACTGTCGGAGGGACCCTTTTGAGTATCTTTACCCAGCGGTTCGATCAGAATGATTGATTAGGATAAAATTATTTAAGGACCATCTGAGGCTGCTTCTTTCCCCATGCTCACCCTTGAACAGGCTCAGCAGTAGAAATAACTGAATTTGTTAGGCATTTAATTGACAGTTTTACGGTAAAAGTGAGGAACGATTGTATGAAATATTTAATCGAGAAGATCATCCAGAAATGAAGTGTTACCTTCAATATTCACTGATTGCCTACTCACTTACACATACTAAATTTGTTTGGTGTGGAATGAGAGCTGAGCGATGAAGGCGACTGAATTGGCACTTGTGTGGTTAAGAATGTGTATGTGTGTCTGGGACAGGGTGAAAGGCCAAAGTATTCTGGAGTTGGGGTGAAAGGGTCACAGTTGAGGGTAAGATTCCTCTCACATGAGACTGGAACACCCAAGTTTGATGAGTTGTAACCTTAACCAACAGCTGATGGTTAATCAGAGGCACCATGAACAACAAAATAGTTCATGGAGAAGGCCCATTTCAGCAACACGAATGGACAAGACAGGACTAATATCAAACACTAAGACAATGGACGATATGACGTGACAGACTTGGACTCACCCGACGGGATGACTGACTAGGTGGATGACAACCAAACATTTGAAACTTAAGCTTGCTTGTGGCAAGTGCAAGCTTTGCTTTGTTTCTGTGCGTCACTTGACTTATTGCAGCATCAACCACCAGCCAAGGAGCAGATTGCTGGCTGTTTTATAACTTGTAATAATTTTGCAGGTTGGCGATTGCAGTCTTGGAGAGTTTATATTGAATGCACGTGAAAATGTTAACCCTAACCCTTTTGATTTTTGTGATGATTGAGGATTTTCAGGACAGAATCCCCGGGCGCCTTGATTCGTTGTGTGTCTATGTTTTATTTTGATACTCTATGCCTGTGTACTTTTTGTGAGCAAAAGGGTCCGCTGTCAGCAGGGCTGTATGCTCACTGGCAGGAGTGCGATGATTTTTGTTTGTGTTGCCGAGTGTGAGGTGAACAGTCAATTTTCAGGAACTTGGGGATGACGGTTCTGGATGAGTGAAAGGTTCGACAAACTGGCTGCGGGACGTATGATGATGCGGTAGGACGTTTTGCCGGTTCCTTTTTGAATGCCTGGTGACACATTGAGTGAATGTGTCAGAGGGGGGAGTTACATTTAAATGAGTAAGTAGATATAAAAGCTATTTGTGACATTCAAGGTTTTTTCGGATTCAATTATTTTTGAGGCTTTAACAGGACATGCCAGAATTCAACAGGTAGTGATGGAAGGAGCAGAAGAAGCAGCTCGAAAGGAAAGGAGTTACTGGGAGACAACAATCTGGAATGGATGCAAAGCGTGGTAACAATCTAGCGACAGTAACGGTTAAAGTGTCAACGGAAAAGCACGAATGATGACAAATCATACAGCTAATAGGGATTAGACTGCAGCGCAATAGACAACAAATGTTTGGAAGGTAATTAAATAAAATAGGAAACTGGACCAGAAACAAGCAATAGGGATAATTTCTTAACATATGAATGCATTAAAGCTGCTATGAAAGGGAAGGTATTTAAGAACACATTTTAAGAGGGTTAATTTGCATAACAAATGTTGAAAAGAGTTGAATAGGTAAATCATTTTGGGAAGATTACAGGTTCATTCAAAAGGGCGACTTATTTGAACAGTAAGATGACTTGAAGGGGAGACAAAGATAAGGTACATAAACAAATTGGGTGAACAAAACTGACAGGACTGATGCCCATTTGAGAATACTGAGAAAAATTGGATTCAAAGAGGAAAATTTGGAGTAAAAATTAAGATTTGAACTAGGAAAATCAATTGCAAAGACTGATTGACAGGGCTTCAGACAGGGACAGCTGAAGCAGGAAAGACTAACTTGAACAGGCAGAAGTTACTCTGCTACAGGACGGATCTTGCGAGACCGACAACACGACGAGAAATAAGGGGGATTATTCATAACTCCAAGGGGGAGTGTTTGTTTGTTTGTTTGTTTGTTTGTTTGTTTGTTTGTTTCAGGGATCACGTGGGCCTCTGGATCATAGGAGTAGATGCCGAGAACGCCTCGGAGGTTCTACTGAGCACTTCGATGAGACGACGACCACCAGTCGTCCCCGTGCCCCAATCAACCCCAAAAGAGAAGATTTAGTTTGCAGACGACTGGTTATGGAGATGTCGTCTACTGGGGGTGACCGAAGGGGGCCGGGAGGACTTCCGGCCTACGCTGGGCATTGCTGCTTTTTTCATTGCAACTCAAGGTTTTGTGCGGTTGTCATCGTTGAATACTGGCAGTGGCTCCCGATTATTGCAGACCCCGTGGACGCTGACCAGGGCCTGGAAAGAGACTCTGAGGACGGTGGAGTGGACATAAAGATTTTGGATGGACAGCAGGCCCTGAGCAGTGATCCCGGGGCAAATTCACTACTGAGCATTCAGTGGACTGGACTTTGCATCGACAGGCATTTACATATGCAAGGGGGGCAACACTGAGGGCGCTTCAACGTTTCAGTATGATGTGATATTGCGTCAATATTTTATCAATCAGTACTTTATCTGATGACTACATGCTGCAATTACGTTATCTTATTCATTTAGCTTTTCACATGTTAACATTGACAATGCAGTTTGACTGTTTACCGGTCGGTGAACTTGTCATTTCTTTTCCTTCTGTTTTGTGAGCTCATACTGTTTTGTGGATTGTGATATGTGCCAAGACTCCTTGTACCTGGCTGACGCCAGGTGGAAGGAATCACTGAGGATGTCAGAGAGGGCCTCCATCTTTTTCCATGTCATTAGACTGGCAGGGTTTTTTCTCGAGGGAGGGCCGGCAACTTTTTGAGGTTTCTAACGGACCACACCAAATTCATTGCTTCATTAATTATCGACGGTATTGAGATATTACCTAAGGGGGGTGGTTATCGTCATTTGAATAATGTGGACTTCAATTTTCTTTATTTGTGGTTCCTGAGAGGCCTCAGATTGCTGTCAGGGAGCAATTGGATACCAAAGTAGTTTGAGCTTTCCTAGTTAAAATAACCTTAAGTAGCATGCCTCGAGCGTGATATAGGCTGTGCAGGTATAGGCCAAATTGTAGACGTGATCAGAAAATTTGGTTGGGTGAAGATTTTTGGATGTTTACCGATGTCATCTCTTTTTGGACCGTTTTCGGGACATTTATAAAGTCCCTGAGGGGGGAATGAGGTAAATTTTGGATTCTATGCGTCACTGTATGTCACCTTAAATGGCGACCTTGCAGCAGTGAGAAGACCCTAAGCTATTTTTGCGGTACAGAGAAGATCTAGTTTCAGCAATGTGTAGGTGCTTAGAATATGGAAGGGCCATTCGTCCGTGACCAGGAACACCTTTGTCCATGCACTTTTAAGGGCATCGGAAGTAACCAATAGAGTGAGACTCGGACCGCAGCTGTTGTCTTACGAGGTACAAATGATGGGGGAGAACAGATAGAGGGGGGTCAAGAACGCAAAGAGGAGAGCGCGAAGAGCAAGGGGCGCGCAAGGCGCAGGGGCGCAAGGGGCAAGAGCAAGAAGCGCGAGGGCCTTTTTGGGGCGAACATCTGTGCTGTCAAGAGCTGAAACATCTTTGCTCTTGGGGCCACCCTAACTTTTGGAGAGACATCACTTTGACATCGGTTGAATAAATCTTTTCCCAATCAGCCGTGTGTCACCGAAGTGCTTCCTTACCCGGACCAGCCATCGTCCACTGAGTGTTTTTTTGGAGACCAGCGAAACAACAAAGACCATTCACCACAATTGCTTAAATCGCATTTTCTCGGCGAGCTGAGCACTTTTTCTGAATTGTGCCGCTCCCGTCACTCTGGTTAGGTTGGCATCGAAAAAAACGCTCTCGGGTGCTTTAGAGTGCCGAGTTATTCACTGCGCATGAAGAAATGACCACCTCCAACGTTTGGTTTATGTTTAATAAGCATTTTTAATTTTATTGCTTAAATCGCATTTTCTCGGCGAGCTGAGCACTTTTTCTGAATTGTGCCGCTCCCGTCACTCTGGTTAGGTTAGCATCGAAAAAAACGCTCTCGGGTGCTTTAGAGTGCCGAGTTTATCACTGCGCATGAAGAAATGACCACCTCCAACGTTTGGTTTATGTTTTATAAGCATTTTTAATTTTCTTGCTTAAATCGCATTTTCTCGGCGAGCTGAGCACTTTTTCTGAATTGTGCCGCTCCCGTCACTCTGGTTAGGTTGGCATCGAAAAAAACGCTCTCGGGTGCTTTAGAGTGCCGAGTTATTCACTGCGCATGAAGAAATGACCACCTCCAACGTTTGGTTTATGTTTTATAAGCATTTTTAATTTTATTGCTTAAATCGCATTTTCTCGGCGAGCTGAGCACTTTTTCTGAATTGTGCCGCTCCCGTCACTCTGGTTAGGTTGGCATCGAAAAAAACGCTCTCGGGTGCTTTAGACTGCCGAGTTTATCACTGCGCATGAAGAAATGACCACCTCCAACGTTTGGTTTATGTTTAATAAGCATTTTTAATTTTATTGCTTAAATCGCATTTTCTCGGCGAGCTGAGCACTTTTTCTGAATTGTGCCGCTCCCGTCACTCTGGTTAGGTTGGCATCGAAAAAAACGCTCTCGGGTGCTTTAGAGTGCCGAGTTTATCACTGCGCATGAAGAAATGACCACCTCCAACGTTTGGTTTATGTTTTATAAGCATTTTTAATTTTATTGCTTAAATCGCATTTTCTCGGCGAGCTGAGCACTTTTTCTGAATTGTGCCGCTCCCGTCACTCTGGTTAGGTTGGCATCGAAAAAAAAAGGTCTCGGGTGCTTTAGAGTGCCGAGTTTATTACTGCGCATTAAGAAATGACCACCTCCAACGTTTGGTTTATGTTTTATAAGCATTTTTAATTTTATTGCTTAAATCGCATTTTCTCGGCGAGCTGAGCACTTTTTCTGAATTGTGCCGCTCCCGTCACTCTGGTTAGGTTGGCATCGAAAAAAACGCTCTCGGGTGCTTTAGAGTGCCGAGTTATTCACTGCGCATGAAGAAATGACCACCTCCAACGTTTGGTTTATGTTTTATAAGCATTTTTAATTTTATTGCTTAAATCGCATTTTCTCGGCGCGCTGAGCGCTTTTTCTGAATTGTGCCGCTCCCGTCACTCTGGTTAGGTTGGCATCGAAAAAAACGCTCTCGGGTGCTTTAGAGTGCCGAGTTTATCACTGCGCATGAAGAAATGACCACCTCCAACGTTTGGTTTATGTTTTATAAGCATTTTTAATTTTATTGCTTAAATCGCATTTTCTCGGCGAGCTGAGCGCTTTTTCTGAATTGTGCCGCTCCCGTCACTCTGGTTAGGTTGGCATCGAAAAAAACGCTCTCGGGTGCTTTAGAGTGCCGAGTTTATCACTGCGCATGAAGAAATGACCACCTCCAACGTTTGGTTTATGTTTTATAAGCATTTTTAATTTTATTGCTTAAATCGCATTTTCTCGGCGAGCTGAGCACTTTTTCTGAATTGTGCCGCTCCCGTCACTCTGGTTAGGTTGGCATCGAAAAAAACGCTCTCGGGTGCTTTAGAGTGCCGAGTTATTCACTGCGCATGAAGAAATGACCACCTCCAACGTTTGGTTTATGTTTTATAAGCATTTTTAATTTTATTGCTTAAATCGCATTTTCTCGGCGAGCTGAGCACTTTTTCTGAATTGTGCCGCTCCCGTCACTCTGGTTAGGTTGGTATCGAAAAAAACGCTCTCGGGTGCTTTAGAGTGCCGAGTTTATCACTGCGCATGAAGAAATGACCACCTCCAACGTTTGGTTTATGTTTAATAAGCATTTTTAATTTTATTGCTTAAATCGCATTTTCCCGGCGAGCTGAGCACTTTTTCTGAATTGTGCCGCTCCCGTCACTCTGGTTAGGTTGGCATCGAAAAAAACGCTCTCGGGTGCTTTAGAGTGCCGAGTTTATCACTGCGCATGAAGAAATGACCACCTCCAACGTTTGGTTTATGTTTTATAAGCATTTTTAATTTTATTGCTTAAATCGCATTTTCTCGGCGAGCTGAGCACTTTTTCTGAATTGTGCCGCTCCCGTCACTCTGGTTAAGTTGGCATTGAAAAAAACGCTCTCGGGTGCTTTAGAGTGCCGAGTTTATTACTGCGCATTAAGAAATGACCACCTCCAACGTTTGGTTTATGTTTTATAAGCATTTTTAATTTTAATGCTTAAATCGCATTTTCTCGGCGAGCTGAGCACTTTTTCTGAATTGTGCCGCTCCCGTCACTCTGGTTAGGTTGGCATCGAAAAAAACGCTCTCGGGTGCTTTAGAGTGCCGAGTTATTCACTGCGCATGAAGAAATGACCACCTCCAACGTTTGGTTTATGTTTTATAAGCATTTTTAATTTTATTGCTTAAATCGCATTTTCTCGGCGAGGTGAGCACTTTTTCTGAATTGTGCCGCTCCCGTCACTCTGGTTAGGTTGGCATCGAAAAAAACGCTCTCGGGTGCTTTAGAGTGCCGAGTTTATCACTGCGCATGAAGAAATGACCACCTCCAACGTTTGGTTTATGTTTTATAAGCATTTTTAATTTTATTGCTTAAATCGCATTTTCTCGGCGAGCTGAGCGCTTTTTCTGAATTGTGCCGCTCCCGTCACTCTGGTTAGGTTGGCATCGAAAAAAAACGCTCTCGGGTGCTTTAGAGTGCCGAGTTTATCACTGCGCATGAAGAAATGACCACCTCCAACGTTTGGTTTATGTTTTATAAGCATTTTTAATTTTATTGCTTAAATCGCATTTTCTCGGCGAGCTGAGCACTTTTTCTGAATTGTGCCGCTCCCGTCACTCTGGTTAGGTTGGCATCAAAAAAAACGTTCTCGGGTGCTTTAGAGTGCCGAGTTATTCACTGCGCATGAAGACATGACCACCTCCAACGTTTGGTTTATGTTTAATAAGCATTTTTAATTTTATTGCTTAATTCGCATTTTCTCGGCGAGCTGAGCACTTTTTCTGAATTGTGCCGCTCCCGTCACTCTGGTTAGGTTGGCATCGAAAAAAAACGCTCTCGGGTGCTTTCGAGTGCCGAGTTTTTTACTGCGCATTAAGAAATGACCACCTCCAACGTTTGGTTTATGTTTTATAAGCATTTTTAATTTTATTGCTTAAATCGCATTTTCTCGGCGAGCTGAGCACTTTTTCTGAATTGTGCCGCTCCCGTCACTCTGGTTAGGTTGGCATCGAAAAAAACGCTCTCGGGTGCTTTAGAGTGCCGAGTTATTCACTGCGCATGAAGAAATGACCACCTCCAACGTTTGGTTTATGTTTTATAAGCATTTTTAATTTTATTGCTTAAATCGCATTTTCTCGGCGAGCTGAGCAATTTCTGAATTGTGCCGCTCCCGTTACTCTGGTTAGGTTGGCATCGAAAAAAACGCTCTCGGGTGCTTTTGTGTGCCGAGTTTATCACTGCGCATGAAGAAATGACCACCTCCAAGGTTTGGTTTATGTTTAATAAGCATTTTTAATTTTATTGCTTAAATCGCATTTTCTCGGCGAGCTGAGCAATTTCTGAATTGTGCCGCTCCCGTTACTCTGGTTAGGTTGGCATCGAAAAAAACGCTCTCGGGTGCTTTTGTGTGCCGAGTTTATCACTGCGCATGAAGAAATGACCACCTCCAAGGTTTGGTTTATGTTTAATAAGCATTTTTAATTTTATTGCTTAAATCGCATTTTCTCGGCGAGCTGAGCACTTTTTCTGAATTGTGCCGCTCCCGTCACTCTGGTTAGGTTGGCATCGAAAAAAACGCTCTCGGGTGCTTTAGAGTGCCGAGTTTATCACTGCGCATGAAGAAACGTTTGGTTTATGTTTTATAAGCATTTTTAATTTTATTGCTTAAATCGCACTTTCTCGGCGAGCTGAGCACTTTTTCTGAATTGTGCCGCTCCCGTCACTCTGGTTAGGTTAGCATCGAAAAAAAAACGCTCACGGGTGCTTTAGAGTGCCGACTTTATCACTGCGCATGAAGAAATGACCACCTCCAACGTTTGGTTTATGTTTTATAAGCATTTTTAATTTTATTGCTTAAATCGCATTTTCTCGGCGAGCTGAGCACTTTTTCTGAATTGTGCCGCTCCCGTCACTCTGGTTAGGTTGGCATCGAAAAAAACGCTCACGGGTGCTTTAGAGTGCCGAGTTTATTACTGCGCATTAAGAAATGACCACCTCCAACGTTTGGTTTATGTTTTATAAGCATTTTTAATTTTATTGCTTAAATCGCATTTTCTCGGCGAGCTGAGCACTTTTTCTGAATTGTGCCGCTCCCGTCACTCTGGTTAGGTTGGCATCGAAAAAAATGCTCTCGGGTGCTTTAGAGTGCCGAGTTATTCACTGCGCATGAAGAAATGACCACCTCCAACGTTTGGTTTATGTTTTATAAGCATTTTTAATTTTATTGCTTAAATCGCATTTTCTCGGCGAGCTGAGCACTTTTTCTGAATTTTGCCGCTCCCGTCACTCTGGTTAGGTTGGCATCGAAAAAAACACTCTCGGGTGCTTTAGAGTGCCGAGTTATTCACTGCGCATGAAGAAATGACCACCTCCAACGTTTGGTTTATGTTTAATAAGCATTTTTAATTTTATTGCTTGAATCGCATTTTCTCGGCGAGCTGAGCACTTTTTCTGAATTGTGCCGCTCCCGTCACTCTGGTTAGGTTGGCATCGAAAAAAACGCTCTCGGGTGCTTTAGAGTGCCGAGTTTATCACTGCGCATGAAGAAATGACCACCTCCAACGTTTGGTTTATGTTTTATAAGCATTTTTAATTTTATTGCTTAAATCGCATTTTCTCGGCGAGCTGAGCGCTTTTTCTGAATTGTGCCGCTCCCGTCACTCTGGTTAGGTTGGCATCGAAAAAAACGCTCTCGGGTGCTTTAGAGTGCCAAGTTTATCACTGCGCATGAAGAAATGACCACCTCCAACGTTTGGTTTATGTTTTATAAGCATTTTTAATTTTATTGCTTAAATCGCATTTTCTCGGCGAGCTGAGCACTTTTTCTGAATTGTGCCGCTCCCGTCACTCTGGTTAGGTTGGCATCGAAAAAAACGCTCTCGGGTGCTTTAGAGTGCCGAGTTTATCACTGCGCATGAAGAAATGACCACCTCCAACGTTTGGTTTATGTTTTATAAGCATTTTTAAATTTATTGCTTCAATCGCATTTTCTCGGCGAGCTGAGCGCTTTTTCGGAATTGTGCCGCTCCCGTCACTCTGGTTAGGTTGGCATCGAAAAAAACGCTCTCGGGTGCTTTAGAGTGCCGAGTTTATCACTGCGCATGAAGAAATGACCACTTCCAACGTTTGGTTTATGTTTTATAAGCATTTTTAATTTTATTGCTTAAATCGCATTTTCTCGGCGAGCTGAGCACTTTTTCTGAATTGTGCCGCTCCCGTCACTCTGGTTAGGTTGGCATCGAAAAAAACGCTCTCGGGTGCTTTAGAGTGCCGAGTTTATTACTGCGCATTAAGAAATGACCACCTCCAACGTTTGGTTTATGTTTTATAAGCATTTTTAATTTTATTGCTTAAATCGCATTTTCTCGGCGAGCTGAGCACTTTTTCTGAATTGTGCCGCTCCCGTCACTCTGGTTAGGTTGGAATCGAAAAAAACGCTCTCGGGTGCTTTAGAGTGCCGAGTTTATCACTGCGCATGAAGAAATGACCACCTCCAACGTTTGGTTTATGTTTAATAAGCATTTTTAATTTTATTGCTTAAATCGCATTTTCTCGGCGAGCTGAGCACTTTTTCTGAATTGTGCCGCTCCCGTCACTCTGGTTAGGTTGGCATCGAAAAAAAAAACTCTCGGGTGCTTTAGAGTGCCGACTTTATCACTGCGCATGAAGAAATGACCACCTCCAACGTTTGGTTTATGTTTTATAAGCATTTTTAATTTTATTGCTTAAATCGCATTTTCTCGGCGAGCTGAGCGTTTTTTCTGAATTGTGCCGCTCCCGTCACTCTGGTTAGGTTGGCATCGAAAAAAACGCTCTCGGGTGCTTTAGAGTGCCGAGTTTATCACTGCGCATGAAGAAATGACCACCTCCAACGTTTGGTTTATGTTTTATAAGCATTTTTAATTTTATTGCTTAAATCGCATTTTCTCGGCGAGCTGAGCACTTTTTCTGAATTGTGCCGCTCCCGTCACTCTGGTTAGGTTGGGATCGAAAAAAACGCTCTCGGGTGCTTTAGAGTGCCGAGGTTATTACTGCGCATTAAGAAATGACCACCTCCAACGTTTGGTTTATGTTTTATAAGCATTTTTAATTTTATTGCTTAAATCGCATTTTCTCGGCGAGCTGAGCACTTTTTCTGAATTGTGCCGCTCCCGTCACTCTGGTTAGGTTGGCATCGAAAAAAACGCTTTCGGGTGCTTTAGAGTGCCGAGTTATTCACTGCGCATGAAGAAATGACCACCTCCAACGTTTGGTTTATGTTTTATAAGCATTTTTAATTTTATTGCTTAAATCGCATTTTCTCGGCGAGCTGAGCACTTTTTCTGAATTGTGCCGCTCCCGTCACTCTGGTTAGGTTGGCATCGAAAAAAACGCTCTTGGGTGCTTTAGAGTGCCGAGTTTATCACTGCGCATGAAGAAATGACCACCTCCAACAAGCATTTTTAATTTTATTGCTTAAATCGCATTTTCTCGGCGAGCTGAGCGCTTTTTCTGAATTGTGCCGCTCCCGTCACTCTGGTTAGGTTGGCATCGAAAAAAACGCTCTCGGGTGCTTTAGAGTGCCGAGTTTATCACTGCGCATGAAGAAATGACCACCTCCAACGTTTGGTTTATGTTTTGTAAGCATTTTTAATTTTATTGCTTAAATCGCATTTTCTCTCTCGGCGAGCTGAGCGCTTTTTCTGAATTGTGCCGCTCCCGTCACTCTGGTTAGGTTGGCATCGAAAAAAACGTTCTCGGGTGCTTTAGAGTGCCGAGTTATTCACTGCGCATGAAGAAATGACCACCTCCAACGTTTGGTTTATGTTTAATAAGCATTTTTAATTTTATTGCTTAAATCGCATTTTCTCGTTGAGCTGAGCACTTTTTCTGAATTGTGCCGCTCCCGTCACTCTGGTTAGGTTGGCATCGAAAATAACGCTCTTGGGTGCGTTAGAGTGCCGAGTTTATCACTGCGCATGAAGAAATGACCACCTCCAACGTTTGGTTTATGTTTTATAAGCATTTTTAATTTTATTGCTTAAATCGCATTTTCTCGGCGAGCTGAGCGCTTTTTCTGAATTGTGCCGCTCCCGTCACTCTGGTTAGGTTGGCATCGAAAAAAACGCTCTCGGGTGCTTTAGAGTGCCGAGTTTATCACTGCGCATGAAGAAATGACCACCTCCAACGTTTGGTTTATGTTTTGTAAGCATTTTTAATTTTATTGCTTAAATCGCATTTTCTCGGCGAGCTGAGCGCTTTTTCTGAATTGTGCCGCTCCCGTCACTCTGGTTAGGTTGGCATCGAAAAAAACGCTCTCGGGTGCTTTAGAGTGCCGAGTTTATCACTGCGCATGAAGAAATGACCACCTCCAACGTTTGGTTTATGTTTTATAAGCATTTTTAATTTTATTGCTTAAATCGCATTTTCTCGGCGAGCTGAGCGCTTTTTCTGAATTGTGCCGCTCCCGTCACTCTGGTTAGGTTGGCATCGAAAAAAACGCTCTCGGGTGCTTTAGAGTGCCGAGTTTATCACTGCGCATGAAGAAATGACCACCTCCAACGTTTGGTTTATGTTTTATAAGCATTTTTAATTTTATTGCTTAAATCGCATTTTCTCGGCGAGCTGAGCGCTTTTTCTGAATTGTGCCGCTCCCGTCACTCTGGTTAGGTTGGCATCGAAAAAAACGCTCTCGGGTGCTTTAGAGTGCCGAGTTTATCACTGCGCATGAAGAAATGACCACCTCCAACGTTTGGTTTATGTTTTATAAGCATTTTTAATTTTATTGCTTAAATCGCATTTTCTCGGCGAGCTGAGCGCTTTTTCTGAATTGTGCCGCTCCCGTCACTCTGGTTAGGTTGGCATCGAAAAAAACGCTCTCGGGTGCTTTAGAGTGCCGAGTTTATCACTGCGCATGAAGAAATGACCACCTCCAACGTTTGGTTTATGTTTTATAGGCATTTTTAATTTTATTGCTTAAATCGCATTTTCTCGGCGAGCTGAGCGCTTTTTCTGAATTGTGCCGCTCCCGTCACTCTGGTTAGGTTGGCATCGAAAAAAACGCTCTCGGGTGCTTTAGAGTGCCGAGTTATTCACTGCGCATGAAGAAATGACCACCTCCAACGTTTGGTTTAGGTTTAATAAGCATTTTTAATTTTATTGCTTAAATCGCATTTTCTCGGCGAGCTGAGCACTTTTTCTGAATTGTGCCGCTCCCGTCACTCTGGTTAGGTTGGCATCGAAAAAAACGCTCTCGGGTGCTTTAGAGTGCCGAGTTTATTACTGCGCATTAAGAAATGACCACCTCCAACGTTTGGTTTATGTTTTATAAGCATTTTTAATTTTATTGCTTAAATCGCATTTTCTCGGCGAGCTGAGCGCTTTTTCTGAATAGTGCCGCTCCCGTCACTCTGGTTAGGTTGGCATCGAAAAAAACGCTCTCGGGTGCTTTAGAGTGCCGAGTTTATCACTGCGCATGAAGAAATGACCACCTCCAACGTTTGGTTTATGTTTTATAAGCATTTTTAATTTTATTGCTTAAATCGCATTTTCTCGGCGAGCTGAGCGCTTTTTCTGAATTGTGCCGCTCCCGTAACTCTGGTTAGGTTGGCATCGAAAAAAACGCTCTCGGGTGCTTTAGAGTGCCGAGTTTATCACTGCGCATGAAGAAATGACCACCTCCAACGTTTGGTTTATGTTTTATAAGCATTTTTAATTTTATTGCTTAAATCGCATTTTCTCGGCGAGCTGAGCACTTTTTCTGAATTGTGCCGCTCTCGTCACTCTGGTTAGGTTGGCATCGAAAAAAACGCTCTCGGGTGCTTTAGAGTGCCGAGTTTATTACTGCGCATTAAGAAATGACCACCTCCAACGTTTGGTTTATGTTTTATAAGCATTTTTAATTTTATTGCTTAAATCGCATTTTCTCGGCGAGCTGAGCACTTTTTCTGAATTGTGCCGCTCCCGTCACTCTGGTTAGGTTGGCATCGAAAAAAACGCTCTCGGGTGCTTTAGAGTGCCGAGTTATTCACTGCGCATGAAGAAATGACCACCTCCAACGTTTGGTTTATGTTTTATAAGCATTTTTAATTTTATTGCTTAAATCGCATTTTCTCGGCGAGCTGAGCACTTTTCTGAATTGTGCCGCTCCCGTCACTCTGGTTAGGTTGGCATCGAAAAAAACGCTCTCGGGTGCTTTAGAGTTCCGAGTTAATCACTGCGCATGAAGAAATGACCACCTCCAACGTTTGGTTTATGTTTTATAAGCATTTTTAATTTTATTGCTTAAATCGCATTTTCTCGGCGAGCTGAGCGCTTTTTCTGAATTGTGCCGCTCCCGTCACTCTGGTTAGGTTGGCATCGAAAAAAACGCTCTCGGGTGCTTTAGAGTTCCGAGTTTATCACTGCGCATGAAGAAATGACCACCTCCAACGTTTGGTTTATGTTTTATAAGCATTTTTAATTTTATTGCTTAAATCGCATTTTCTCGGCGAGCTGAGCGCTTTTTCTGAATTGTGCCGCTCCCGTCACTCTGGTTAGGTTTGCATCGAAAAAAACGCTCTCGGGTGCTTTAGAGTGCCGAGTTTATCACTGCGCATGAAAAAATGACCACCTCCAACGTTTGGTTTATGTTTTATAAGCATTTTTAATTTTATTGCTTAAATCGCATTTTCTCGGCGAGCTGAGCACTTTTTCTGAATTGTGCCGCTCCCGTCACTCTGGTTAGGTTGGCATCGAAAAAAACGCTCTCGGGTGCTTTAGAGTGCCGAGTTATTCACTGCGCATGAAGAAATGACCACCTCCAACGTTTGGTTTATGTTTTATAAGCATTTTTAATTTTATTGCTTAAATCGCATTTTCTCGGCGAGCTGAGCACTTTTTCTGAATTGTGCCGCTCCCGTCACTCTGGTTAGGTTGGCATCGAAAAAAACGCTCTCGGGTGCTTTAGAGTGCCGAGTTTATTACTGCGCATTAAGAAATGACCACCTCCAACGTTTGGTTTATGTTTTATAAGCATTTTTAATTTTATTGCTTAAATCGCATTTTCTCGGCGAGCTGAGCACTTTTTCTGAATTGTGCCGCTCCCGTCACTCTGGTTAGGTTGGCATCGAAAAAAACGCTCTCGGGTGCTTTAGAGTGCCGAGTTATTCACTGCGCATGAAGAAATGACCACCTCCAACGTTTGGTTTATGTTTTATAAGCATTTTTAATTTTATTGCTTAAATCGCATTTTCTCGGCGAGCTGAGCACTTTTTCTGAATTGTGCCGCTCCCGTCACTCTGGTTAGGTTGGCATCGAAAAAAACGCTCTCGGGTGCTTTAGAGTGCCGAGTTATTCACTGCGCATGAAGAAATGACCACCTCCAACGTTTGGTTTATGTTTTATAAGCATTTTTAATTTGTTTGCTTAAATCGCATTTTCTCGGCGAGCTGAGCACTTTTTCTGAATTGTGCCGCTCCCGTCACTCTGGTTAGGTTGGCATCGAAAAAAACGCTCTTGGGTGCTTTAGAGTGCCGAGTTTATCACTGCGCATGAAGAAATGACCACCTCCAACGTTTGGTTTATGTTTTATAAGCATTTTTAATTTTATTGCTTAAATCGCATTTTCTCGGCGAGCTGAGCGCTTTTTCTGAATTGTGCCGCTCCCGTCACTCTGGTTAGGTTGGCATCGAAAAAAACGCTCTCGGGTGCTTTAGACTGCCGAGTTTATCACTGCGCATGAAGAAATGACCACCTCCAACGTTTGGTTTATGTTTTATAAGCATTTTTAATTTTATTGCTTAAATCGCATTTTCTCGGCGAGCTGAGCACTTTTTCTGAATTGTGCCGCTCCCGTCACACTGGTTAGGTTGGCATCGAAAAAAACGCTCTCGGGTGCTTTAGAGTGCCGAGTTTATTACTGCGCATTAAGAAAAGACCACCTCCAACGTTTGGTTTATGTTTTATAAGCATTTTTAATTTTATTGCTTAAATCGCATTTTCTCGGCGAGCTGAGCACTTTTTCTGAATTGTGCCGCTCCCGTCACTCTGGTTAGGTTGGCATCGAAAAAAACGCTCTCGGGTGCTTTAGAGTGCCGAGTTATTCACTGCGCATGAAGAAATGACCCCCTCCAACGTTTGGTTTATGTTTTATAAGCATTTTTAATTTTATTGCTTAAATCGCATTTTCTCGGCGAGCTGAGCACTTTTTCTGAATTGTGCCGCTCCCGTCACTCTGGTTAGGTTGGCATCGAAAAAAACGCTCTCGGGTGCTTTAGAGTGCCGAGTTATTCACTGCGCACGAAGAAATGACCACCTCCAACGTTTGGTTTATGTTTTATAAGCATTTTTATTTTATTGCTTAAATCGCATTTTTTAGGCGAGCTGAGCGCTTTTTCTGAATTGTGCCGCTCCCGTCACTCTGGTTAGGTTGGCATCGAAAAAAACGCTCTCGGGTGCTTTAGAGTGCCGAGTTTATCACTGCGCATGAATAAATGACCACCTCCAACGTTTGGTTTATGTTTTATAAGCATTTTTAATTTTATTGCTTAAATCGCATTTTCTCGGCGAGCTGAGCGCTTTTTCTGAATTGTGCCGCTCCCGTCACTCTGGTTAGGTTGGCATCGAAAAAAACGCTCACGGGTGCTTTAGAGTGCCGAGTTTATTACTGCGCATTAAGAAATGACCACCTCCAACGTTTGGTTTATGTTTTATAAGCATTTTTAATTTTATTGCTTAAATCGCATTTTCTCGGCGAGCTGAGCACTTTTTCTGAATTGTGCCGCTCCCGTCACTCTGGTTAGGTTGGCATCGAAAAAAAACGCTCTCGGGTGCTTTAGAGTGCCGAGTTATTCACTGCGCATGAAGAAATGACCACCTCCAACGTTTGGTTTATGTTTTATAAGCATTTTTAATTTTATTGCTTAAATCGCATTTTCTCGGCGAGCTGAGCGCTTTTTCTGAATTGTGCCGCTCCCGTCACTCTGGTTAGGTTGGCATCGAAAAAAACGCTCTCGGGTGCTTTAGAGTGCCGAGTTATTCACTGCGCATGAAGAAATGACCACCTCCAACGTTTGGTTTATGTTTAATAAGCACTTTTAATTTTATTGCTTAAATCGCATTTTCTCGTTGAGCTGAGCACTTTTTCTGAATTGTGCCGCTCCCGTCACTCTGGTTAGGTTGGCATCGAAAAAAACGCTCTCGGGTGCTTTAGAGTGCCGAGTTTATTACTGCGCATTAAGAAATGACCACCTCCAACGTTTGGTTTATGTTTTATAAGCATTTTTAATTTTATTGCTTAAATCGCATTTTCTCGGCGAGCTGAGCGCTTTTTCTGAATTGTGCTGCTCCCTTCACTCTGGTTAGGTTGGCATCGAAAAAAACGCTCTCGGGTGCTTTAGAGTGCCGAGTTATTCACTGCGCATGAAGAAATGACCACCTCCAACGTTTGGTTTATGTTTAATAAGCATTTTTAATTTTATTGCTTAAATCGCATTTTCTCGGCGAGCTGAGCACTTTTTCTGAATTGTGCCGCTCCCGTCACTCTGGTTAGGTTGGCATCGAAAAAAACGCTCTCGGGTGCTTTAGAGTGCCGAGTTTATTACTGCGCATTAAGAAATGACCACCTCCAACGTTTGGTTTATGTTTTATAAGCATTTTTAATTTTATTGCTTAAATCGCATTTTCTCGGCGAGCTGAGCACTTTTTCTGAATTGTGCCGCTCCCGTCACTCTGGTTAGGTTGGCATCGAAAAAAACGCTCTTGGGTGCTTTAGAGTGCCGAGTTATTCACTGCGCATGAAGAAATGACCACCTCCAACGTTTGGTTTATGTTTTATAAGCATTTTTAATTTTATTGCTTAAATCTCATTTTCTCGGCGAGCTGAGCACTTTTTCTGAATTGTGCCGCTCCCGTCACTCTGGTTAGGTTGGCATCGAAAAAAACGCTCTCGGGTGCTTTAGAGTGCCGAGTTTATCACTGCGCATGAAGAAATGACCACCTCCAACGTTTGGTTTATGTTTTATAAGCATTTTTAATTTTATTGCTTAAATCGCATTTTCTCGGCGAGCTGAGCGCTTTTTCTGAATTGTGCCGCTCCCGTCACTCTGGTTAGGTTGGCATCGAAAAAAACGCTCTCGGGTGCTTTAGAGTGCCGAGTTTATCACTGCGCATGAAGAAATGACCACCTCCAACGTTTGGTTTATGTTTTATAAGCATTTTTAATTTTATTGCTTAAATCGCATTTTCTCGGCGAGCTGAGCACTTTTTCTGAATTGTGCCGCTCCCGTCACTCTGGTTAGGTTGGCATCGAAAAAAACGCTCTCGGGTGCTTTAGAGTGCCGAGTTATTCACTGCGCATGAAGAAATGACCACCTCCAACGTTTGGTTTATGTTTTATAAGCATTTTTAATTTTATTGCTTAAATCGCATTTTCTCGTCGAGCTGAGCACTTTTTCTGAATTGTGCCGCTCCCGTCACTCTGGTTAGGTTGGCATCGAAAAAAACGCTCTCGGGTGCTTTAGAGTGCCGAGTTTATCACTGCGCATGAAGAAATGACCACCTCCAACGTTTGGTTTATGTTTTATAAGCATTTTTAATTTTATTGCTTAAATCGCATTTTCTCGGCGAGCTGAGCGCTTTTTCTGAATTGTGCCGCTCCCGTCACTCTGGTTAGGTTGGCATCGAAAAAAACGCTCTCGGGTGCTTTAGAGTGCCGAGTTTATCACTGCGCATGAAGAAATGACCACTTCCAACGTTTGGTTTATGTTTTATAAGCATTTTTAATTTTATTGCTTAAATCGAATTTTCTCGGCGAGCTGAGCACTTTTTCTGAATTGTCCCGCTCCCGTCACTCTGGTTAGGTTGGCATCGAAAAAAACGCTCTCGGGTGCTTTAGAGTGCCGAGTTTATCACTGCGCATGAAGAAATGACCACCTCCAACGTTTGGTTTATGTTTTATAAGCATTTTTAATTTTATTGCTTAAATCGCATTTTCTCGGCGAGCTGAGCACTTTTTCTGAATTGTGCCGCTCCCGTCACTCTGGTTAGGTTGGCATCGAAAACAACGCTCTCGGGTGCTTTAGAGTGCCGAGTTATTCACTGCGCATGAAGAAATTACCACCTCCAACGTTTGGTTTATGTTTTATAAGCATTTTTAATTTTATTGCTTAAATCGCATTTTCTCGGCGAGCTGAGCACTTTTTCTGAATTGTGCCGCTCCCGTCACTCTGGTTAGGTTGGCATCGAAAAAAACGCTCTCGGGTGCTTTAGAGTGCCGAGTTTATCACTGCGCATGAAGAAATGACCACCTCCAACGTTTGGTTTATGTTTTATAAGCATTTTTAATTGTATTGCTTAAATCGCATTTTCTCGGCGAGCTGAGCGCTTTTTCTGAATTGTGCCGCTCCCGTCACTCTGGTTAGGTTGGCATCGAAAAAAACGCTCTCGGGTGCTTTAGAGTGCCGAGTTTATCACTGCGCATGAAGAAATGACCACCTCCAACGTTTGGTTTATGTTTTATAAGCATTTTTAATTTTATTGCTTAAATCGCATTTTCTCGGCGAGCTGAGCACTTTTTCTGAATTGTGCCGCTCCCGTCACTCTGGTTAGGTTGGCATCGAAAAAAACGCTCTCGGGTGCTTTAGAGTGCCGAGTTTATTACTGCGCATTAAGAAATGACCACCTCCAACGTTTGGTTTATGTTTTATAAGCATTTTTAATTTTATTGCTTAAATCGCATTTTCTCGGCGAGCTGAGCACTTTTTCTGAATTGTGCCGCTCCCGTCACTCTGGTTAGGTTGGCATCGAAAAAAACGCTCTCGGGTGCTTTAGAGTGCCGAGTTATTCACTGCGCATGAAGAAATGACCACCTCCAACGTTTGGTTTATGTTTTATAAGCATTTTTAATTTTATTGCTTAAATCGCATTTTCTCGGCGAGCTGAGCACTTTTTCTGAATTGTGCCGCTCCCGTCACTCTGGTTAGGTTGGCATCGAAAAAAACGCTCTCGGGTGCTTTAGAGTGCCGAGTTATTCACTGCGCACGAAGAAATGACCACCTCCAACGTTTGGTTTATGTTTTATAAACATTTTTAATTTTATTGCTTAAATCGCATTTTCTCGGCGAGCTGAGCGTTTTTTCTGAATTGTGCCGCTCCCGTCACTCTGGTTAGGTTGGCATCGAAAAAAACGCTCTCGGGTGCTTTAGAGTGCCGAGTTTATCACTGCGCATGAAGAAATGACCACCTCCAACGTTTGGTTTATGTTTTATAAGCATTTTTAATTTTATTGCTTAAATCGCATTTTCTCGGCGAGCTGAGCACTTTTTCTGAATTGTGCCGCTCCCGTCACTCTGGTTAGGTTGGGATCGAAAAAAACGCTCTCGGGTGCTTTAGAGTGCCGAGGTTATTACTGCGCATTAAGAAATGACCACCTCCAACGTTTGGTTTATGTTTTATAAGCATTTTTAATTTTATTGCTTAAATCGCATTTTCTCGGCGAGCTGAACACTTTTTCTGAATTGTGCCGCTCCCGTCACTCTGGTTAGGTTGGCATCGAAAAAAACGCTTTCGGGTGCTTTAGAGTGCCGAGTTATTCACTGCGCATGAAGAAATGACCACCTCCAACGTTTGGTTTATGTTTTATAAGCATTTTTAATTTTATTGCTTAAATCGCATTTTCTCGGCGAGCTGAGCACTTTTTCTGAATTGTGCCGCTCCCGTCACTCTGGTTAGGTTGGCATCGAAAAAAACGCTCTTGGGTGCTTTAGAGTGCCGAGTTTATCACTGCGCATGAAGAAATGACCACCTCCAACGTTTGGTTTATGTTTTATAAGCATTTTTAATTTTATTGCTTAAATCGCATTTTCTCGGCGAGCTGAGCGCTTTTTCTGAATTGTGCCGCTCCCGTCACTCTGGTTAGGTTGGCATCGAAAAAAACGCTCTCGGGTGCTTTAGAGTGCCGAGTTTATCACTGCGCATGAAGAAATGACCACCTCCAACGTTTGGTTTATGTTTTGTAAGCATTTTTAATTTTATTGCTTAAATCGCATTTTCTCGGCGAGCTGAGCGCTTTTTCTGAATTGTGCCGCTCCCGTCACTCTGGTTAGGTTGGCATCGAAAAAAACGTTCTCGGGTGCTTTAGAGTGCCGAGTTATTCACTGCGCATGAAGAAATGACCACCTCCAACGTTTGGTTTATGTTTAATAAGCATTTTTAATTTTATTGCTTAAATCGCATTTTCTCGGCGAGCTGAGCACTTTTTCTGAATTGTGCCGCTCCCGTCACTCTGGTTAGGTTGGCATCGAAAAAAACGCTCTTGGGTGCGTTAGAGTGCCGAGTTTATCACTGCGCATGAAGAAATGACCACCTCCAACGTTTGGTTTATGTTTTATAAGCACTTTTAGTTTTATTGCTTAAATCGCATTTTCTCGGCGAGCTGAGCGCTTTTTCTGAATTGTGCCGCTCCCGTCACTCTGGTTAGGTTGGCATCGAAAAAAACGCTCTCGGGTGCTTTAGAGTGCCGAGTTTATCACTGCGCATGAAGAAATGACCACCTCCAACGTTTGGTTTATGTTTTGTAAGCATTTTTAATTTTATTGCTTAAATCGCATTTTCTCGGCGAGCTGAGCGCTTTTTCTGAATTGTGCCGCTCCCGTCACTCTGGTTAGGTTGGCATCGAAAAAAACGCTCTCGGGTGCTTTAGAGTGCCGAGTTTATCACTGCGCATGAAGAAATGACCACCTCCAACGTTTGGTTTATGTTTTATAAGCATTTTTAATTTTATTGCTTAAATCGCATTTTCTCGGCGAGCTGAGCGCTTTTTCTGAATTGTGCCGCTCCCGTCACTCTGGTTAGGTTGGCATCGAAAAAAACGCTCTCGGGTGCTTTAGAGTGCCGAGTTTATTACTGCGCATTAAGAAATGACCACCTCCAACGTTTGGTTTATGTTTTATAAGCATTTTTAATTTTATTGCTTAAATCGCATTTTCTCGGCGAGCTGAGCACTTTTTCTGAATTGTGCCGCTCCCGTCACTCTGGTTAGGTTGGCATCGAAAAAAACGCTCTCGGGTGCTTTAGAGTGCCGAGTTATTCACTGCGCATGAAGAAATGACCACCTCCAACGTTTGGTTTATGTTTTATAAGCATTTTTAATTTTATTGCTTAAATCGCATTTTCTCGGCGAGCTGAGCACTTTTTCTGAATTGTGCCGCTCCCGTCACTCTGGTTAGGTTGGCATCGAAAAAAACGCTCTCGGGTGCTTTAGAGTGCCGAGTTATTCACTGCGCATGAAGAAATGACCACCTCCAACGTTTGGTTTATGTTTTATAAGCATTTTTAATTTGTTTGCTTAAATCGCATTTTCTCGGCGAGCTGAGCACTTTTTCTGAATTGTGCCGCTCCCGTCACTCTGGTTAGGTTGGCATCGAAAAAAACGCTCTTGGGTGCTTTAGAGTGCCGAGTTTATCACTGCGCATGAAGAAATGACCACCTCCAACGTTTGGTTTATGTTTTATAAGCATTTTTAATTTTATTGCTTAAATCGCATTTTCTCGGCGAGCTGAGCGCTTTTTCTGAATTGTGCCGCTCCCGTCACTCTGGTTAGGTTGGCATCGAAAAAAACGCTCTCGGGTGCTTTAGACTGCCGAGTTTATCACTGCGCATGAAGAAATGACCACCTCCAACGTTTGGTTTATGTTTTATAAGCATTTTTAATTTTATTGCTTAAATCGCATTTTCTCGGCGAGCTGAGCACTTTTTCTGAATTGTGCCGCTCCCGTCACACTGGTTAGGTTGGCATCGAAAAAAACGCTCTCGGGTGCTTTAGAGTGCCGAGTTTATTACTGCGCATTAAGAAAAGACCACCTCCAACGTTTGGTTTATGTTTTATAAGCATTTTTAATTTTATTGCTTAAATCGCATTTTCTCGGCGAGCTGAGCACTTTTTCTGAATTGTGCCGCTCCCGTCACTCTGGTTAGGTTGGCATCGAAAAAAACGCTCTCGGGTGCTTTTGAGTGCCGAGTTATTCACTGCGCATGAAGAAATGACCCCCTCCAACGTTTGGTTTATGTTTTATAAGCATTTTTAATTTTATTGCTTAAATCGCATTTTCTCGGCGAGCTGAGCACTTTTTCTGAATTGTGCCGCTCCCGTCACTCTGGTTAGGTTGGCATCGAAAAAAACGCTCTCGGGTGCTTTAGAGTGCCGAGTTATTCACTGCGCACGAAGAAATGACCACCTCCAACGTTTGGTTTATGTTTTATAAGCATTTTTATTTTATTGCTTAAATCGCATTTTTTAGGCGAGCTGAGCGCTTTTTCTGAATTGTGCCGCTCCCGTCACTCTGGTTAGGTTGGCATCGAAAAAAACGCTCTCGGGTGCTTTAGAGTGCCGAGTTTATCACTGCGCATGAATAAATGACCACCTCCAACGTTTGGTTTATGTTTTATAAGCATTTTTAATTTTATTGCTTAAATCGCATTTTCTCGGCGAGCTGAGCGCTTTTTCTGAATTGTGCCGCTCCCGTCACTCTGGTTAGGTTGGCATCGAAAAAAAACGCTCTCGGGTGCTTTAGAGTGCCGAGTTATTCACTGCGCATGAAGAAATGACCACCTCCAACGTTTGGTTTATGTTTTATAAGCATTTTTAATTTTATTGCTTAAATCTCATTTTCTCGGCGAGCTGAGCACTTTTTCTGAATTGTGCCGCTCCCGTCACTCTGGTTAGGTTGGCATCGAAAAAAAACGCTCTCGGGTGCTTTAGAGTGCCGAGTTATTCACTGCGCATGAAGAAATGACCACCTCCAACGTTTGGTTTATGTTTTATAAGCATTTTTAATTTTATTGCTTAAATCGCATTTTCTCGGCGAGCTGAGCGCTTTTTCTGAATTGTGCCGCTCCCGTCACTCTGGTTAGGTTGGCATCGAAAAAAACGCTCTCGGGTGCTTTAGAGTGCCGAGTTATTCACTGCGCATGAAGAAATGACCACCTCCAACGTTTGGTTTATGTTTAATAAGCACTTTTAATTTTATTGCTTAAATCGCATTTTCTCGTTGAGCTGAGCACTTTTTCTGAATTGTGCCGCTCCCGTCACTCTGGTTAGGTTGGCATCGAAAAAAACGCTCTCGGGTGCTTTAGAGTGCCGAGTTTATTACTGCGCATTAAGAAATGACCACCTCCAACGTTTGGTTTATGTTTTATAAGCATTTTTAATTTTATTGCTTAAATCGCATTTTCTCGGCGAGCTGAGCGCTTTTTCTGAATTGTGCTGCTCCCTTCACTCTGGTTAGGTTGGCATCGAAAAAAACGCTCTCGGGTGCTTTAGAGTGCCGAGTTATTCACTGCGCATGAAGAAATGACCACCTCCAACGTTTGGTTTATGTTTAATAAGCATTTTTAATTTTATTGCTTAAATCGCATTTTCTCGGCGAGCTGAGCACTTTTTCTGAATTGTGCCGCTCCCGTCACTCTGGTTAGGTTGGCATCGAAAAAAACGCTCTCGGGTGCTTTAGAGTGCCGAGTTTATTACTGCGCATTAAGAAATGACCACCTCCAACGTTTGGTTTATGTTTTATAAGCATTTTTAATTTTATTGCTTAAATCGCATTTTCTCGGCGAGCTGAGCACTTTTTCTGAATTGTGCCGCTCCCGTCACTCTGGTTAGGTTGGCATCGAAAAAAACGCTCTTGGGTGCTTTAGAGTGCCGAGTTATTCACTGCGCATGAAGAAATGACCACCTCCAACGTTTGGTTTATGTTTTATAAGCATTTTTAATTTTATTGCTTAAATCTCATTTTCTCGGCGAGCTGAGCACTTTTTCTGAATTGTGCCGCTCCCGTCACTCTGGTTAGGTTGGCATCGAAAAAAACGCTCTCGGGTGCTTTAGAGTGCCGAGTTTATCACTGCGCATGAAGAAATGACCACCTCCAACGTTTGGTTTATGTTTTATAAGCATTTTTAATTTTATTGCTTAAATCGCATTTTCTCGGCGAGCTGAGCGCTTTTTCTGAATTGTGCCGCTCCCGTCACTCTGGTTAGGTTGGCATCGAAAAAAACGCTCTCGGGTGCTTTAGAGTGCCGAGTTTATCACTGCGCATGAAGAAATGACCACCTCCAACGTTTGGTTTATGTTTTATAAGCATTTTTAATTTTATTGCTTAAATCGCATTTTCTCGGCGAGCTGAGCACTTTTTCTGAATTGTGCCGCTCCCGTCACTCTGGTTAGGTTGGCATCGAAAAAAACGCTCTCGGGTGCTTTAGAGTGCCGAGTTATTCACTGCGCATGAAGAAATGACCACCTCCAACGTTTGGTTTATGTTTTATAAGCATTTTTAATTTTATTGCTTAAATCGCATTTTCTCGTCGAGCTGAGCACTTTTTCTGAATTGTGCCGCTCCCGTCACTCTGGTTAGGTTGGCATCGAAAAAAACGCTCTCGGGTGCTTTAGAGTGCCGAGTTTATCACTGCGCATGAAGAAATGACCACCTCCAACGTTTGGTTTATGTTTTATAAGCATTTTTAATTTTATTGCTTAAATCGCATTTTCTCGGCGAGCTGAGCGCTTTTTCTGAATTGTGCCGCTCCCGTCACTCTGGTTAGGTTGGCATCGAAAAAAAACGCTCTCGGGTGCTTTAGAGTGCCGAGTTTTTCACTGCGCATGAAGAAATGACCACCTCCAACGTTTGGTTTATGTTTAATAAGCATTTTTAATTTTATTGCTTAAATCGCATTTTCTCGGCGAGCTGAGCACTTTTTCTGAATTGTGCCGCTCCCGTCACTCTGGTTAGGTTGGCATAAAAAAAAACGCTCTCGGGTGCTTTAGAGTGCCGAGTTTATCACTGCGCATGAAGAAATGACCACCTCCAACGTTTGGTTTATGTTTTATAAGCATTTTTAATTTTATTGCTTAAATCGCATTTTCTCGGCGAGCTGAGCACTTTTTCTGAATTGTGCCGCTCCCGTCACTCTGGTTAGGTTGGCATCGAAAAAAACGCTCTCGGGTGCTTTAGAGTGCCGAGTTTATTACTGCGCATTAAGAAATGACCACCTCCAACGTTTGGTTTATGTTTTATAAGCATTTTTAATTTTATTGCTTAAATCGCATTTTCTCGGCGAGCTGAGCACCTTTTTTTAATTGTGCCGCTCCCGTCACTCTGGTTAGGTTGGCATCGAAAAAAACGCTCTCGGGTGCTTTAGAGTGCCGAGTTTATCACTGCGCATGAAGAAATGACCACCTCCAACGTTTGGTTTATGTTTTATAAGCATTTTTAATTTTATTGCTTAAATCGCATTTTCTCGGCGAGCTGAGCGCTTTTTCTGAATTGTGCCGCTCCCGTCACTCTGGTTAGGTTGGCATTGAAAAAAACGCTCTCGGGTGCTTTAGAGTGCCGAGTTTATCACTGCGCATGAAGAAATGACCACCTCCAACGTTTGGTTTATGTTTTATAAGCATTTTTAATTTTATTGCTTAAATCGCATTTTCTCGGCGAGCTGAGCGCTTTTTCTGAATTGTGCCGCTCCCGTCACTCTGGTTAGGTTGGCATCGAAAAAAACGCTCTCGGGTGCTTTAGAGTGCCGAGTTTATCACTGCGCATGAAGAAATGACCACCTCCAACGTTTGGTTTATGTTTTATAAGCATTTTTAATTTTATTGCTTAAATCGCATTTTCTCGGCGAGCTGAGCACTTTTTCTGAATTGTGCCGCTCCCGTCACTCTGGTTAGGTTGGCATCGAAAAAAACGCTCTCGGGTGCTTTAGAGTGCCGAGTTTATTACTGCGCATTAAGAAATGACCACCTCCAACGTTTGGTTTATGTTTTAAAAGCATTTTTAATTTTATTGCTTAAATCGCATTTTCTCGGCGAGCTGAGCACTTTTTCTGAATTGTGCCGCTCCCGTCACTCTGGTTAGGTTGGCATCGAAAAAAACGCTCTCGGGTGCTTTAGAGTGCCGAGTTATTCACTGCGCATGAAGAAATGACCACCTCCAACGTTTGGTTTATGTTTTATAAGCATTTTTAATTTTATTGCTTAAATCGCATTTTCTCGGCGAGCTGAGCACTTTTTCTGAATTGTGCCGCTCCCGTCACTCTGGTTAGGTTGGCATCGAAAAAAACGCTCTTGGGTGGTTTAGAGTGCCGAGTTTATCACTGCGCATGAAGAAATGACCACCTCCAACGTTTGGTTTATGTTTTATAAGCATTTTTAATTTTATTGCTTAAATCGCATTTTCTCGGCGAGCTGAGCGCTTTTTCTGAATTGTGCCGCTCCCGTCACTCTGGTTAGGTTGGCATCGAAAAAAACGCTCTCGGGTGCTTTAGAGTGCCGAGTTTATCACTGCGCATGAAGAAATGACCACCTCCAACGTTTGGTTTATGTTTTATAAGCATTTTTAATTTTATTGCTTAAATCGCATTTTCTCGGCGAGCTGAGCGCTTTTTCTGAATTGTGCCGCTCCCGTCACTCTGGTTAGGTTGGCATCGAAAAAAACGCTCTCGGGTGCTTTAGAGTGCCGAGTTATTCACTGCGCATGAAGAAATGACCACCTCCAACGTTTGGTTTATGTTTAATAAGCATTTTTAATTTTATTGCTTAAATCGCATTTTCTCGGCGAGCTGAGCACTTTTTCTGAATTGTGCCGCTCCCGTCACTCTGGTTAGGTTGGCATCGAAAAAAACGCTCTCGGGTGCTTTAGAGTGCCGAGTTTATCACTGCGCATGAAGAAATGACCACCTCCAACGTTTGGTTTATGTTTTATAAGCATTTTTAATTTTATTGCTTAAATCGCATTTTCTCGGCGAGCTGAGCGCTTTTTCTGAATTGTGCCGCTCCCGTCACTCTGGTTAGGTTGGCATCGAAAAAAACGCTCTCGGGTGCTTTAGAGTGCCGAGTTTATCACTGCGCATGAAGAAATGACCACCTCCAACGTTTGGTTTATGTTTTATACGCATTTTTAATTGTATTGCTTAAATCGCATTTTCTCGGCGAGCTGAGCGCTTTTTCTGAATTGTGCCGCTCCCGTCACTCTGGTTAGGTTGGCATCGAAAAAAACGCTCTCGGGTGCTTTAGAGTGCCGAGTTTATCACTGCGCATGAAGAAATGACCACCTCCAACGTTTGGTTTATGTTTTATAAGCATTTTTAATTTTATTGCTTAAATCGCATTTTCTTGGCGAGCTGAGCGCTTTTTCTGAATTGTGCCGCTCCCGTCACTCTGGTTAGGTTGGCATCGAAAAAAACGCTCTCGGGTGCTTTAGAGTGCCGAGTTTATCACTGCGCATGAAGAAATGACCACCTCCAACGTTTGGTTTATGTTTTATAAGCATTTTTAATTTTATTGCTTAAATCGCATTTTCTCGGCGAGCTGAGCACTTTTTCTGAATTGTGCCGCTCCCGTCACTCTGGTTAGGTTGGCATCGAAAAAAACGCTCTCGGGTGCTTTAGAGTGCCGAGTTTATTACTGCGCATTAAGAAATGACCACCTCCAACGTTTGGCTTATGTTTTATAAGCATTTTTAATTTTATTGCTTAAATCGCATTTTCTCGGCGAGCTGAGCACTTTTTCTGAATTGTGCCGCTCCCGTCACTCTGGTTAGGTTGGCATCGAAAAAAACGCTCTCGGGTGCTTTAGAGTGCCGAGTTATTCACTGCGCATGAAGAAATGACCACCTCAAACGTTTGGTTTATGTTTCATAAGCATTTTTAATTTTATTGCTTAAATCGCATTTTCTCGGCGAGCTGAGCACTTTTTCTGAATTGTGCCGCTCCCGTCACTCTGGTTAGGTTGGCATCGAAAAAAACGCTCTCGGGTGCTTTAGAGTGCCGAGTTTATTACTGCGCATTAAGAAATGACCACCTCCAACGTTTGGTTTATGTTTTATCAGCATTTTTAGTTTTATTGCTTAAATCGCATTTTCTCGGCGAGCTGAGCACTTTTTCTGAATTGTGCCGCTCCCGTCACTCTGGTTAGGTTGGCATCGAAAAAAACGCTCTCGGGTGCTTTAGAGTGCCGAGTTTATCACTGCGCATTAAGAAATGACCACCTCCAACGTTTGGTTTATGTTTAATAAGCATTTTTAATTTTATTGCTTAAATCGCATTTTCTCGGCGAGCTGAGCACTTTTTCTGAATTGTGCCGCTCCCGTCACTCTGGTTAGGTTGGCATCGAAAAAAACGCTCTCGGGTGCTTTAGAGTGCCGAGTTTATTACTGCGCATTAAGAAATGACCACCTCCAACGTTTGGTTTATGTTTTATAAGCATTTTTAATTTTATTGCTTAAATCGCATTTTCTCGGCGAGCTGAGCACTTTTTCTGAATTGTGCCGCTCCCGTCACTCTGGTTAGGTTGGCATCGAAAAAAACGCTCTCGGGTGCTTTAGAGTGCCGAGTTATTCACTGCGCATGAAGAAATGACCACCTCCAACGTTTGGTTTATGTTTTATAAGCATTTTTAATTTTATTGCTTAAATCGCATTTTCTCGGCGAGCTGAGCACTTTTTCTGAATTGTGCCGCTCCCGTCACTCTGGTTAGGTTGGCATCGAAAAAAACGCTCTCGGGTGCTTTAGAGTGCCGAGTTATTCACTGCGCATGAAGAAATGACCACCTCCAACGTTTGGTTTATGTTTTATAAGCATTTTTAGTTTTATTGCTTAAATCGCATTTTCTCGGCGAGCTGAGCACTTTTTCTGAATTGTGCCGCTCCCGTCACTCTGGTTAGGTTGGCATCGAAAAAAACGCTCTCGGGTGCTTTAGAGTGCCGAGTTTATCACTGCGCATGAAGAAATGACCACCTCCAACGTTTGGTTTATGTTTAATAAGCATTTTTAATTTTATTGCTTAAATCGCATTTTCTCGGCGAGCTGAGCACTTTTTCTGAATTGTGCCGCTCCTGTCACTCTGGTTAGGTTGGCATCGAAAAAAACGCTCTCGGGTGCTTTAGAGTGCCGAGTTATTCACTGCGCATGAAGAAATGACCACCTCCAACGTTTGGTTTATGTTTTATAAGCATTTTTAATTTTATTGCTTAAATCGCATTTTCTCGGCGAGCTGAGCACTTTTTCTGAATTGTGCCGCTCCCGTCACTCTGGTTAGGTTGGCATCGAAAAAAACGCTCTCGGGTGCTTTAGAGTGCCGAGTTTATCACTGCGCATGAAGAAATGACCACCTCCAACGTTTGGTTTATGTTTTATAAGCATTTTTAATTTTATTGCTTAAATCGCATTTTCTCGGCGAGCTGAGCGCTTTTTCTGAATTGTGCCGCTCCCGTCACTCTGGTTAGGTTGGCATCGAAAAAAACGCTCTCGGGTGCTTTAGAGTGCCGAGTTTATCACTGCGCATGAAGAAATGACCACCTCCAACGTTTGGTTTATGTTTTATAAGCATTTTTAATTTTATTGCTTAAATCGCATTTTCTCGGCGAGCTGAGCACTTTTTCTGAATTGTGCCGCTCCCGTCACTCTGGTTAGGTTGGAATCGAAAAAAACGCTCTCGGGTGCTTTAGAGTGCCGAGTTTATCACTGCGCATGAAGAAATGACCACCTCCAACGTTTGGTTTATGTTTAATAAGCATTTTCAATTTTATTGCTTAAATCGCATTTTCTCGGCGAGCTGAGCACTTTTTCTGAATTGTGCCGCTCCCGTCACTCTGGTTAGGTTGGCATCGAAAAAAACGCTCTCGGGTGCTTTAGAGTGCCGACTTTATCACTGCGCATGAAGAAATGACCACCTCCAACGTTTGGTTTATGTTTTATAAGCATTTTTAATGTTATTGCTTAAATCGCATTTTCTCGGCGAGCTGAGCACTTTTTCTGAATTGTGCCGCTCCCGTCACTCTGGTTAGGTTGGCATCGAAAAAAACGCTCACGGGTGCTTTAGAGTGCCGAGTTTATTACTGCGCATTAAGAAATGACCACCTCCAACGTTTGGTTTATGTTTTATAAGCATTTTTAATTTTATTGCTTAAATCGCATTTTCTCGGCGAGCTGAGCACTTTTTCTGAATTGTGCCGCTCCCGTCACTCTGGTTAGGTTGGCATCGAAAAAAACGCTCTCGGGTGCTTTAGAGTGCCGAGTTATTCACTGCGCATGAAGAAATGACCACCTCCAACGTTTGGTTTATGTTTTATAAGCATTTTTAATTTTATTGCTTAAATCGCATTTTCTCGGCGAGCTGAGCACTTTTTCTGAATTGTGCCGCTCCCGTCACTCTGGTTAGGTTGGCATCGAAAAAAACGCTCTCGGGTGCTTTAGAGTGCCGAGTTATTCACTGCGCATGAAGAAATGACCACCTTCAACGTTTGGTTTATGTTTAATAAGCATTTTTAATTTTTTTGCTTAAATCGCATTTTCTCGGCGAGCTGAGCACTTTTTCGGAATTGTGCCGCTCCCGTCACTCTGGTTAGGTTGGCATCGAAAAAAACGCTCTCGGGTGCTTTAGAGTGCCGAGTTTATCACTGCGCATGAAGAAATGACCACCTCCAACGTTTGGTTTATGTTTTATAAGCATTTTTAATTTTATTGCTTAAATCGCATTTTCTCGGCGAGCTGAGCGCTTTTTCTGAATTGTGCCGCTCCCGTCACTCTGGTTAGGTTGGCATCGAAAAAAACGCTCTCGGGTGCTTTAGAGTGCCGAGTTTATCACTGCGCATGAAGAAATGACCACCTCCAACGTTTGGTTTATGTTTTATAAGCATTTTTAATTTTATTGCTTAAATCGCATTTTCTCGGCGAGCTGAGCACTTTTTCTGAATTGTGCCGCTCCCGTCACTCTGGTTAGGTTGGCATCGAAAAAAACGCTCTCGGGTGCTTTAGAGTGCCGAGTTTATCACTGCGCATGAAGAAATGACCACCTCCAACGTTTGGTTTATGTTTTTTAAGCATTTTTAATTTAATTGCTTAAATCGCATTTTCTCGGCGAGCTGAGCACTTTTTCTGAATTGTGCCGCTCCCGTCACTCTGGTTAGGTTGGCATCGAAAAAAACGCTCTCGGGTGCTTTAGAGTGCCGAGTTATTCACTGCGCATGAAGAAATGACCACCTCCAACGTTTGGTTTATGTTTTATAAGCATTTTTAATTTTATTGCTTAAATCGCATTTTCTCGGCGAGCTGAGCACTTTTTCTGAATTGTGCCGCTCCCGTCACTCTGGTTAGGTTGGCATCGAAAAAAACGCTCTCGGGTGCTTTAGAGTGCCGAGTTTATCACTGCGCATGAAGAAATGACCACCTCCAACGTTTGGTTTATGTTTTATAAGCATTTTTAATTTTATTGCTTAAATCGCATTTTCTCGGCGAGCTGAGCACTTTTTCTGAATTGTGCCGCTCCCGTCACTCTGGTTAGGTTGGCATCGAAAAAAACGCTCTCGGGTGCTTTAGAGTGCCGAGTTATTCACTGCGCATGAAGAAATGACCACCTCCAACGTTTGGTTTATGTTTTATAAGCATTTTTAATTTTATTGCTTAAATCGCATTTTCTCGGCGAGCTGAGCACTTTTTCTGAATTGTGCCGCTCCCGTCACTCTGGTTAGGTTGGCATCGAAAAAAACGCTCTCGGGTGCTTTAGAGTGCCGAGTTATTCACTGCGCATGAAGAAATGACCACCTTCAACGTTTGGTTTATGTTTAATAAGCATTTTTAATTTTTTTGCTTAAATCGCATTTTCTCGGCGAGCTGAGCACTTTTTCGGAATTGTGCCGCTCCCGTCACTCTGGTTAGGTTGGCATCGAAAAAAACGCTCTCGGGTGCTTTAGAGTGCCGAGTTTATCACTGCGCATGAAGAAATGACCACCTCCAACGTTTGGTTTATGTTTTATAAGCATTTTTAATTTTATTGCTTAAATCGCATTTTCTCGGCGAGCTGAGCGCTTTTTCTGAATTGTGCCGCTCCCGTCACTCTGGTTAGGTTGGCATCGAAAAAAACGCTCTCGGGTGCTTTAGAGTGCCGAGTTATTCACTGCGCATGAAGAAATGACCACCTCCAACGTTTGGTTTATGTTTAATAAGCATTTTTAATTTTATTGCTTAAATCGCATTTTCTCGGCGAGCTGAGCACTTTTTCTGAATTGTGCCGCTCCCGTCACTCTGGTTAGGTTGGCATCGAAAAAAACGCTCTCGGGTGCTTTAGAGTGCCGAGTTTATTACTGCGCATTAAGAAATGACCACCTCCAACGTTTGGCTTATGTTTTATAAGCATTTTTAATTTTATTGCTTAAATCGCATTTTCTCGGCGAGCTGAGCACTTTTTCTGAATTGTGCCGCTCCCGTCACTCTGGTTAGGTTGGCATCGAAAAAAACGCTCTCGGGTGCTTTAGAGTGCCGAGTTTATCACTGCGCATGAAGAAATGACCACCTCCAACGTTTGGTTTATGTTTTATAAGCATTTTTAATTTTATTGCTTAAATCGCATTTTCTCGGCGAGCTGAGCACTTTTTCTGAATTGTGCCGCTCCCGTCACTCTGGTTAGGTTGGCATCGAAAAAAACGCTCTCGGGTGCTTTAGAGTGCCGAGTTATTCACTGCGCATGAAGAAATGACCACCTCCAACGTTTGGTTTATGTTTAATAAGCATTTTTAATTTTATTGCTTAAATCGCATTTTCTCGGCGAGCTGAGCACTTTTTCTGAATTGTGCCGCTCCCGTCACTCTGGTTAGGTTGGCATCGAAAAAAACGCTCTCGGGTGCTTTAGAGTGCCGAGTTTATTACTGCGCATTAAGAAATGACCACCTCCAACGTTTGGTTTATGTTTTATAAGCATTTTTAATTTTATTGCTTAAATCGCATTTTCTCGGCGAGCTGAGCACTTTTTCTGAATTGTGCCGCTCCCGTCACTCTGGTTAGGTTGGCATCGAAAAAAACGCTATCGGGTGCTTTAGAGTGCCGAGTTATTCACTGCGCATGAAGAAATGACCACCTCCAACGTTTGGTTTATGTTTAATAAGCATTTTTAATTTTATTGCTTAAATCGCATTTTCTCGGCGAGCTGAGCACTTTTTTCTGAATTGTGCCGCTCCCGTCACTCTGGTTAGGTTGGCATCGAAAAAAACGCTCTCGGGTGCTTTAGAGTGCCGAGTTTATTACTGCGCATGAAGAAATGACCACCTCCAACGTTTGGTTTATGTTTTATAAGCATTTTTAATTTTATTGCTTAAATCGAATTTTCTCGGCGAGCTGATTGTTTTTCTGAATTGTGCCGCTCCCGTCACTCTGGTTAGGTTGGCATCGAAAAAAACGCTCTCGGGTGCTTTAGAGTGCCGAGTTTATCACTGCGCATGAAGAAATGACCACCTCCAACGTTTGGTTTATGTTTTATAAGCATTTTTAATTTTATTGCTTAAATCGCATTTTCTCGGCGAGCTGAGCACTTTTTCTGAATTGTGCCGCTCCCGTCACTCTGGTTAGGTTGGCATCGAAAAAAACGCTCTCGGGTGCTTTAGAGTGCCGAGTTATTCACTGCGCATGAAGAAATGACCACCTCCATCGTTTGGTTTATGTTTTATAAGCATTTTTAATTTTATTGCTTAAATCGCATTTTCTCGGCGAGCTGAGCACTTTTTCTGAATTGTGCCGCTCCCGTCACTCTGGTTAGGTTGGCATCGAAAAAAACGCTCTCGGGTGCTTTAGAGTGCCGAGTTTATCACTGCGCATGAAGAAATGACCACCTCCAACGTTTGGTTTATTTTTTATAAGCATTTTTAATTTTATTGCTTAAATCGCATTTTCTCGGCGAGCTGAGCACTTTTTTCTGAATTGTGCCGCTCCCGTCACTCTGGTTAGGTTGGCATCGAAAAAAACGCTCTCGGGTGCTTTAGAGTGCCGAGTTATTCACTGCGCATGAAGAAATGACCACCTCCAACGTTTGGTTTATGTTTAATAAGCATTTTTAATTTTATTGCTTAAATCGCATTTTCTCGGCGAGCTGAGCACTTTTTCTGAATTGTGCCGCTCCCGTCACTCTGGTTAGGTTGGCATCGAAAAAAACGCTCTCGGGTGCTTTAGAGTGCCGAGTTATTCACTGCGCATGAAGAAATGACCACCTCCAACGTTTGGTTTATGTTTTATAAGCATTTTTAATTTTATTGCTTAAATCGCATTTTCCCGGCGAGCTGAGCACTTTTTCTGAATTGTGCCGCTCCCGTCACTCTGGTTAGGTTGGCATCGAAAAAAACGCTCTCGGGTGCTTTAGAGTGCCGAGTTTATCACTGCGCATGAAGAAACCTCCAACGTTTGGTTTATGTTTTATAAGCATTTTTAATTTTATTGCTTAAATCGCATTTCCTCGGCGAGCTGAGCACTTTTTCTGAATTGTGCCGCTCCCGTCACTCTGGTTAGGTTGGCATCGAAAAAAACGCTCTCGGGTGCTTTAGAGTGCCGAGTTTATCACTGCGCATGAAGAAATGACCACCTCCAACGTTTGGTTTATGTTTTATAAGCATTTTTAATTTTATTGCTTAAATCGCATTTTCTCGGCGAGCTGAGCACTTTTTCTGAATTGTGCCGCTCCCGTCACTCTGGTTAGGTTGGCATCGAAAAAAACGCTCTCGGGTGCTTTAGAGTGCCGAGTTTATCACTGCGCATGAAGAAACCTCCAACGTTTGGTTTATGTTTTATAAGCATTTTTAATTTTATTGCTTAAATCGCATTTCCTCGGCGAGCTGAGCACTTTTTCTGAATTGTGCCGCTCCCGTCACTCTGGTTAGGTTGGCATCGAAAAAAACGCTCTCGGGTGCTTTAGAGTGCCGAGTTTATCACTGCGCATGAAGAAATGACCACCTCCAACGTTTGGTTTATGTTTTATAAGCATTTTTAATTTTATTGCTTAAATCGCATTTTCTCGGCGAGCTGAGCGCTTTTTCTGAATTGTGCCGCTCCCGTCACTCTGGTTAGGTTGGCATCGAAAAAAACGCTCTCGGGTGCTTTAGAGTGCCGAGTTTATCACTGCGCATGAAGAAATGACCACCTCCAACGTTTGGTTTATGTTTTATAAGCATTTTTAATTTTATTGCTTAAATCGCATTTTCTCGGCGAGCTGAGCACTTTTTCTGAATTGTGCCGCTCCCGTCACTCTGGTTAGGTTGGCATCGAAAAAAACGCTCTCGGGTGCTTTAGAGTGCCGAGTTATTCACTGCGCATGAAGAAATGACCACCTCCAACGTTTGGTTTATGTTTAATAAGCATTTTTAATTTTATTGCTTAAATCGCATTTTCTCGGCGAGCTGAGCACTTTTTCTGAATTGTGCCGCTCCCGTCACTCTGGTTAGGTTGGCATCGAGAAAAACGCTCTCGGGTGCTTTAGAGTGCCGAGTTTATTACTGCGCATTAAGAAATGACCACCTCCAACGTTTGGTTTATGTTTTATAAGCATTTTTAATTTTATTGCTTAAATCGCATTTTCTCGGCGAGCTGAGCACTTTTTCTGAATTGTGCCGCTCCCGTCACTCTGGTTAGGTTGGCATCGAAAAAAACGCTCTCGGGTGCTTTAGAGTGCCGAGTTATTCACTGCGCATGAAGAAATGACCACCTCCAACGTTTGGTTTATGTTTAATAAGCATTTTTAATTTTATTGCTTAAATCGCATTTCCTCGGCGAGCTGAGCACTTTTTCTGAATTGTGCCGCTCCCGTCACTCTGGTTAGGTTGGCATCGAAAAAAACGCTCTCGGGTGCTTTAGAGTGCCGAGTTTATCACTGCGCATGAAGAAATGACCACCTCCAACGTTTGGTTTATGTTTTATAAGCATTTTTAATTTTATTGCTTAAATCGCATTTTCTCGGCGAGCTGAGCACTTTTTCTGAATTGTGCCGCTCCCGTCACTCTGGTTAGGTTGGCATCGAAAAAAACGCTCTCGGGTGCTTTAGAACGCCGAGTTATTCACTGCGCATGAAGAAATGACCACCTCCAACGTTTGGTTTATGTTTTATAAGCATTTTTAATTTTATTGCTTAAATCGCATTTTCTCGGCGAGCTGAGCACTTTTTCTGAATTGTGCCGCTCCCGTCACTCTGGTTAGGTTGGCATCGAAAAAAACGCTCTCGGGTGCTTTAGAGTGCCGAGTTTATCACTGCGCATGAAGAAATGACCACCTCCAACGTTTGGTTTATGTTTTTTAAGCATTTTTAATTTTATTGCTTAAATCGCATTTTCTCGGCGAGCTGAGCACTTTTTCTGAATTGTGCCGCTCCCGTCACTCTGGTTAGGTTGGCATCGAAAAAAACGCTCTCGGGTGCTTTAGAGTGCCGAGTTATTCACTGCGCATGAAGAAATGACCACCTCCAACGTTTGGTTTATGTTTTATAAGCATTTTTAATTTTATTGCTTAAATCGCATTTTCTCGGCGAGCTGAGCACTTTTTCTGAATTGTGCCGCTCCCGTCACTCTGGTTAGGTTGGCATCGAAAAAAACGCTCTCGGGTGCTTTAGAGTGCCGAGTTTATCACTGCGCATGAAGAAATGACCACCTCCAACGTTTGGTTTATGTTTTATAAGCATTTTTAATTTTATTGCTTAAATCGCATTTTCTCGGCGAGCTGAGCGCTTTTTCTGAATTGTGCCGCTCCCGTCACTCTGGTTAGGTTGGCATCGAAAAAAACGCTCTCGGGTACTTTAGAGTGCCGAGTTATTCACTGCGCATGAAGAAATGACCACCTCCAACGTTTGGTTTATGTTTTATAAGCATTTTTAATTTTATTGCTTAAATCGCATTTTCTCGGCGAGCTGAGCACTTTTTCTGAATGTTATGTTTATTCTCTTACATAACCTTTGTAAAGAGCACAGATTCACGTTACTTTTGTTAGCGTGTTTTTATTTCCTGAACAAGCCTCATCACAATGATATTCATCCGCTGACCAATCACACCTCCACACCGCACGGAGAAGGGCAACAAAAAGTAGAGCATACCAAACAATGCAATATGCAAACGAGAAACAACACTTCCAAGTCAATACATAACAATTCCTCTCTTCCAGCTTTGATGCACCAATAATCATCAAATAAAAAAAATATAAGTACTATGTTTCTATGTGCTATTAAGTGTATACTTTTCTTTTTAGAGGCATTTCAAAATTCACAACAATTTTCAACATCAAATATTAACAACTTTTTTTTTTTTTTTTCTTTTAAAGAACATTTGTTTCCTTTCAACATTTATAAATCAAGTCTGTCTGGTGGTTTGCGAACCCTCTCAGGATATCTGCGTCCAGGAGGATCAGGTAGGTTTGTCATTGGTTTGTGTATGTCCATTAGCTCCGGTGTGGACATGTTTTCCTCAGGTGTGATGTCAGAGGCTGGAGTACTGTCCTTAGGGTTTTGTGGGACAGTAGGTGTGGTAGTTTGAGTAGCGGCATTTCCAGGTGATGCGTCCAAAAGCTGGTCAACATGTCTGCGCCAGACGACATTAGGCTCAACACTCACTGTATATGAGAGTGGTCCAGTTTGTGTCAAAATTTCCGCATGTTGCCACTTGTCGCCTTGGTTACGATAGTCTCTTGCCAATACTTTTTGTCCGATGTCAAATGATCTTAGTTTCCTTTGTAACTGAGTTGGTGAACATTGTCTGTTTGAAACATGTTCTCGGATGTCAGGTTTCAGGAGATCTAAACGAGATCTTAGGTTTCTTCCCATGAACAACATTGCAGGTGACTGTCCAGTAGTAGTATGTGGAGTGTTTCTGTAGGCTAGCAGAAAGTTGGCGATTTTCTGCTGTAGTGGAACTTCCTCCCTCCTACTGGCTTTCATCGACTGTTTGAAAGTTTGTACAAAACGTTCAGCAAGTCCATTCGTTGCAGGGTGGTGAGGAGCAGAAGTAAGGTGTTTTATTCCGTTGCTTTTCAGGAAGATCTGAAACTCCTCACTAGTAAACTGGGTACCATTGTCACTTACAAGCTGAAGAGGGTATCCTGTACGTGCAAAAAGCATCTGTAACTGGTTCACTGTTACAGTTGTAGTTGCTTTCTTTACAGTGAAAACCTCGGGCCATTTTGAATGAGCGTCGACCACAATAAGGAACATGTGATCCATGAAAGGTCCAGCATAGTCAATGTGAATGCGTTGCCATGGGGCAACAGGCCATTCCCAAGTGTGGACAGGGGCAATCTGAGGTGAGCGCTGAGTCTGGTGACATCCTCTGCATGTTTTGACCAGAGTTTCAATTTGGTTGTCAAGGCCAGGCCACCACACATAACTTCTAGCAAGACTCTTCATCTTAACTACCCCCATGTGCCCATCATGCAGCGAGTTTAGAACTTTGGATCGCAGTTTGGGAGGTACAACAACGCGTGACCCCCACAGGACACATCCTTGGGACACAGTAAGTTGGTCTTTTCTGGTGAAATAGTCCTTAAGTTCAGTATCTGCATGCATTGGCCAGCCATTAACAGTTAAGTCATACACTCGAGATAGCAGAGGGTCGTTTCTTGTTTCTTTGCTTATTTGAGCGCAAGTCACCGGAAGTGGTTCCATTTGCAGCATGTGAAGATTTAAAGCAGGATCAGTAGCCTTCTCTGTCAGTGGTTGAGGAAGGCGAGAGAGACCATCTGCATTTCCGTGTAGTTTCGTCCCTTTATAGTCTATGGTATAGGTGTGTGCTCCAAGAAAGAGAGCCCAACGTTGTAAACGAGCGGCAGCCATAGCAGGAACACCTTTCTTTGGACTGAAAATGGAAACAAGAGGCTGGTGATCTGTAATCAGCATGAAGTGTTTTCCATACAGGTATTGGTTAAACTTCTTAACACCCCACACTAAGCTTAAAGCTTCTCTGTCAATCTGTGCATAATTACGCTCTGCTGGTGATAAAGAGCGTGATGCAAAGGCAATGGGGCGTTCAGAGCCATCAGTCATTTTGTGAGATAGAACTGCACCAATGCCATAAGGTGAAGCGTCACAGGCTAGACATAGGGGAAGCTTTGGATCAAAGTGTGTGAGCACCTTGTCTGAAATAATGAGTTCCTTTGCCTTTGTAAATGCCTGTTCACAGTCTTTAGTCCAGTCCCACTTTGCCTTTTGGTGCAGTAGTGCATTCAGTGGGTGCAGCACAGAGGAAAGGTTTGGCAAAAACTTGTGATAATAGTTAACAAGGCCAAGAAATGAGCGTAACTGGGTGACATTTTCTGGTTGTGGAGATTTTACTACAGCTTCAATTTTGTCTTGCGTTTTGTGAAGTCCGTGCTTGTCTATTTTGTGTCCACAATACTCAATGGACTCCTTGAAAAACTCACATTTCTTTTTGTTTGCTTTTAGACCATATTCTTCCAGTTTTGTTAGAACTGCATTCAAGTTTTGCAAGTGTGAATCTTTGTCCCAACCAGTAACAATAATATCATCCAAGTAACATTGAGTACCTGGGATTCCTTGTAGCACTTGGTCCATTGCACGTTGCCATATCGCAGGGGCACTTGTAATACCAAATACAAGCCGGTTGTATTGGTATAGTCCTTTGTGAGTATTTATGGTGAGGTACTTGCGTGAACTTTCATCCATTTCCATCTGTAGATATGCTTGTGCGAGGTCAATCTTTGTGAAGTGCTCACCATTTGCTAGAGATGCAAAAATGTCATCGATGCGAGGGAGTGGATACTGGTCCGCATGCATGACAGGGTTAACAGTTACTTTGAAATCACCACAAATGCGCACTTTGTCTGAAGATTTCTTTGCAACAGGTACGATTGGTGTAGCCCACTCAGACCAGTCCACTTTGGATACTATTCCTTGATCCATGAGATTTTGCAGCTCAGCTTCAACTTTTGGGCGTAGCGCATATGGAACAGGGCGTGCTTTATGAAACTTTGCTTTTGCACCTTCTTCCAGCTCGAGACGTGCTTTGATGTGTTTCATTGTTCCTATGCCTTCGCTGAACACATGTGCATGTTTATCCAGTATCTCAGTTAACTTCATGTCTGTGAGCTGTTTGGAGGCTATGTGCATGGACTTTATTTCATGCCAGTTAAGCTTGATTTGTCGTAGCCATCTACGACCAAATAGTGGTACACCTCCCTCTTTAAGGACGAACAGCTCAAGATTGCACTTTTGGTTTCTGTATTTCACTTTCACTTTGAGTTTTCCCAGTGGTGCAACCTTTTCTCCTGTGTATGTCTTCAGTTTTACACTGGTGCGTGACAGTTTAGTGTCTGGGAACATTTTCTTGTAGTCGTTGAATGATATGATCGACAGTGCTGACCCTGTGTCCAGTTCCATTTTTAATGGCACTCCATTAATTTTTGGTGTCAGCCAAATCACATCACCGTCATTCTCTTCTGTAGCACACAGCCCTAAACAAGCCAATTCTTCCTCACTTGAACTGTCAGAATCTGTCTGTGCTACTTTGTGCAATTTTTGTCCTTTTCTTATATTGTGTTTATCTTTTGCATTACTGTACTTTAATTTACACATCTTCTGTATGTGCCCTCTTCTATCACATTGTCGGCAGTCTTTATCCTTAAACCAACACTCTGCGGGGTCATGTGACTGTTTACCGCATCTGAAACAGGGCTTTGCTTTGGTATTATGCCGTTTGGTGTGCAGTTTAAACACAGAGCTTGTGGCTGCGTTTTTACCTTGAAGCTCCGTCGCATCCCTTGCTGCTGTCTCCGCTGAAACAGCTATTTCCACTGCTCGTTGCAAGGTGAGTTTGTCCTCCGTCAAAAGCCGTTTCTGAATGCTCTCGTTGTGCAGCCCGCACACGAACCTGTCCCTCAGAGCATCTGAAAGTCCGTCTCTGAACTGACAGTGTTCGGCCAGTTTCCTCAGTTCTGCGATGTACTCTGACACCGTCTCCGTCCTTGACTGGTTTCTCTTGTGAAATCTAAAGCGCTCAGCAATCACCAATGGAGCTGGGTTTAGATGACTTTTCATTATCTGCATTATTTCATCAAATGTTTTGTCTGCCGGTTTAGCTGGGGCGACCAGGCTGCGGAGTAAGTTATACATTTTGGCGCCCATGACACTGAGTAGGACAGCTACTTTTCTTTCGTCCTGTATCTCATTAGCTAGGCAGTACTGCTCAACTCTTTCCACATAAGTTGTCCAGTCTTCTACCGAACTGTCAAATATGTCCATATTTCCCAAGATTCCGGACATTTTATTATTTTTTTTTCACTTTTCTTGGCGTCCGTTCACTTTTACCTTGGTCCTGAGCGACACCCGTCCTCACCTCCGGCTAGCTTGATCAGAGCAGAATCCGGGGCGAGCAGACGAAACTTACGTCCACACAACCAAGTCCATGAAGCACTATTCACTTGTGTCCGGTCCACCTCCGCATTTGTAGGGTCCTTTTTAAGTCTCGTCGCCAATTTTGTTATGTTTATTCTCTTACATAACCTTTGTAAAGAGCACAGATTCACGTTACTTTTGTTAGCGTGTTTTTATTTCCTGAACAAGCCTCATCACAATGATATTCATCCGCTGACCAATCACACCTCCACACCGCACGGAGAAGGGCAACAAAAAGTAGAGCATACCAAACAATGCAATATGCAAACGAGAAACAACACTTCCAAGTCAATACATAACACTGAATTGTGCCGCTCCCGTCACTCTGGTTAGGTTGGCATCGAAAAAAACGCTCTCGGGTGCTTTAGAGTGCCGAGTTTATCACTGCGCATGAAGAAATGACCACCTCCAACGTTTGGTTTATGTTTAATAAGCATTTTTAATTTTATTGCTTAAATCGCATTTTCTCGGCGAGCTGAGCACTTTTTCTGAATTGTGCCGCTCCCGTCACTCTGGTTAGGTTGGCATCGAAAAAAACGCTCTCGGGTGCTTTAGAGTGCCGAGTTTATCACTGCGCATGAAGAAATGACCACCTCCAACGTTTGGTTTATGTTTTATAAGCATTTTTAATTTTATTGCTTAAATCGCATTTTCTCGGCGAGCTGAGCGCTTTTTCTGAATTGTGCCGCTCCCGTCACTCTGGTTAGGTTGGCATCGAAAAAAACGCTCTCGGGTGCTTTAGAGTGCCGAGTTATTCACTGCGCATGAAGAAATGACCACCTCCAACGTTTGGTTTATGTTTAATAAGCATTTTTAATTTTATTGCTTAAATCGCATTTTCTCGGCGAGCTGAGCACTTTTTCTGAATTGTGCCGCTCCCGTCACTCTGGTTAGGTTGGCATCGAAAAAAACGCTCTCGGGTGCTTTAGAGTGCCGAGTTTATTACTGCGCATTAAGAAATGACCACCTCCAACGTTTGGCTTATGTTTTATAAGCATTTTTAATTTTATTGCTTAAATCGCATTTTCTCGGCGAGCTGAGCACTTTTTCTGAATTGTGCCGCTCCCGTCACTCTGGTTAGGTTGGCATCGAAAAAAACGCTCTCGGGTGCTTTAGAGTGCCGAGTTTATCACTGCGCATGAAGAAATGACCACCTCCAACGTTTGGTTTATGTTTTATAAGCATTTTTAATTTTATTGCTTAAATCGCATTTTCTCGGCGAGCTGAGCACTTTTTCTGAATTGTGCCGCTCCCGTCACTCTGGTTAGGTTGGCATCGAAAAAAACGCTCTCGGGTGCTTTAGAGTGCCGAGTTATTCACTGCGCATGAAGAAATGACCACCTCCAACGTTTGGTTTATGTTTAATAAGCATTTTTAATTTTATTGCTTAAATCGCATTTTCTCGGCGAGCTGAGCACTTTTTCTGAATTGTGCCGCTCCCGTCACTCTGGTTAGGTTGGCATCGAAAAAAACGCTCTCGGGTGCTTTAGAGTGCCGAGTTTATTACTGCGCATTAAGAAATGACCACCTCCAACGTTTGGTTTATGTTTTATAAGCATTTTTGATTTTATTGCTTAAATCGCATTTTCTCGGCGAGCTGAGCACTTTTTCTGAATTGTGCCGCTCCCGTCACTCTGGTTAGGTTGGCATCGAAAAAAACGCTATCGGGTGCTTTAGAGTGCCGAGTTATTCACTGCGCATGAAGAAATGACCACCTCCAACGTTTGGTTTATGTTTAATAAGCATTTTTAATTTTATTGCTTAAATCGCATTTTCTCGGCGAGCTGAGCACTTTTTTCTGAATTGTGCCGCTCCCGTCACTCTGGTTAGGTTGGCATCGAAAAAAACGCTCTCGGGTGCTTTAGAGTGCCGAGTTTATTACTGCGCATTAAGAAATGACCACCTCCAACGTTTGGTTTATGTTTTATAAGCATTTTTAATTTTATTGCTTAAATCGCATTTTCTCGGCGAGCTGAGCACTTTTTCTGAATTGTGCCGCTCCCGTCACTCTGGTTAGGTTGGCATCGAAAAAAACGCTCTCGGGTGCTTTAGAGTGCCGAGTTTATTACTGCGCATTAAGAAATTACCACCTCCAACGTTTGGTTTATGTTTTATAAGCATTTTTAATTTTATTGCTTAAATCGCATTTTCTCGGCGAGCTGAGCACTTTTTCTGAATTGTGCCGCTCCCGTCACTCTGGTTAGGTTGGCATCGAAAAAAACGCTCTCGGGTGCTTTAGAGTGCCGAGTTTATTACTGCGCATTAAGAAATGACCACCTCCAACGTTTGGTTTATGTTTTATAAGCATTTTTAATTTTATTGCTTAAATCGCATTTTCTCGGCGAGCTGAGCACTTTTTCTGAATTGTGCCGCTCCCGTCACTCTGGTTAGGTTGGCATCGAAAAAAACGCTATCGGGTGCTTTAGAGTGCCGAGTTATTCACTGCGCATGAAGAAATGACCACCTCCAACGTTTGGTTTATGTTTAATAAGCATTTTTAATTTTATTGCTTAAATCGCATTTTCTCGGCGAGCTGAGCACTTTTTTCTGAATTGTGCCGCTCCCGTCACTCTGGTTAGGTTGGCATCGAAAAAAACGCTCTCGGGTGCTTTAGAGTGCCGAGTTTATTACTGCGCATTAAGAAATGACCACCTCCAACGTTTGGTTTATGTTTTATAAGCATTTTTAATTTTATTGCTTAAATCGCATTTTCTCGGCGAGCTGAGCACTTTTTCTGAATTGTGCCGCTCCCGTCACTCTGGTTAGGTTGGCATCGAAAAAAACGCTCTCGGGTGCTTTAGAGTGCCGAGTTTATTACTGCGCATTAAGAAATTACCACCTCCAACGTTTGGTTTATGTTTTATAAGCATTTTTAATTTTATTGCTTAAATCGCATTTTCTCGGCGAGCTGAGCACTTTTTCTGAATTGTGCCGCTCCCGTCACTCTGGTTAGGTTGGCATCGAAAAAAACGCTCTCGGGTGCTTTAGAGTGCCGAGTTATTCACTGCGCATGAAGAAATGACCACCTCCAACGTTTGGTTTATGTTTTATAAGCATTTTTAATTTTATTGCTTAAATCGCATTTTCTCGGCGAGCTGAGCGCTTTTTCTGAATTGTGCCGCTCCCGTCACTCTGGTTAGGTTGGCATCGAAAAAAACGCTCTCGGGTGCTTTAGAGTGCCGAGTTTATTACTGCGCATTAAGAAATGACCACCTCCAACGTTTGGTTTATGTTTTATAAGCATTTTTAATTTTATTGCCTAAATCGCATTTTCTCGGCGAGCTGAGCACTTTTTCTGAATTGTGCCGCTCCCGTCACTCTGGTTAGGTTGGCATCGAAAAAAACGCTCTCGGGTGCTTTAGAGTGCCGAGTTTATTACTGCGCATTAAGAAATGACCACCTCCAACGTTTGGTTTATGTTTTATAAGCATTTTTAGTTTTATTGCTTAAATCGCATTTTCTCGGCGAGCTGAGCACTTTTTCTGAATTGTGCCGCTCCCGTCACTCTGGTTAGGTTGGCATCGAAAAAAACGCTCTCGGGTGCTTTAGAGTGCCGAGTTTATCACTGCGCATTAAGAAATGACCACCTCCAACGTTTGGTTTATGTTTAATAAGCATTTTTAATTTTATTGCTTAAATCGCATTTTCTCGGCGAGCTGAGCACTTTTTCTGAATTGTGCCGCTCCCGTCACTCTGGTTAGGTTGGCATCGAAAAAAACGCTCTCGGGTGCTTTAGAGTGCCGAGTTTATCACTGCGCATGAAGAAATGACCACCTCCAACGTTTGGTTTATGTTTAATAAGCATTTTTAATTTTATTGCTTAAATCGCATTTTCTCGGCGAGCTGAGCACTTTTTCTGAATTGTGCCGCTCCCGTCACTCTGGTTAGGTTGGCATCGAAAAAAACGCTCTCGGGTGCTTTAGAGTGCCGAGTTTATCACTGCGCATGAAGAAATGACCACTTCCAACGTTTGGTTTATGTTTTATAAGCATTTTTAATTTTATTGCTTAAATCGCATTTCCTCGGCGAGCTGAGCACTTTTTCTGAATTGTGCCGCTCCCGTCACTCTGGTTAGGTTGGCATCGAAAAAAACGCTCTCGGGTGCTTTAGAGTGCCGAGTTTATCACTGCGCATGAAGAAATGACCACCTCCAACGTTTGGTTTATGTTTTATAAGCATTTTTAATTTTATTGCTTAAATCGCATTTTCTCGGCGAGCTGAGCACTTTTTCTGAATTGTGCCGCTCCCGTCACTCTGGTTAGGTTGGCATCGAAAAAAACGCTCTCGGGTGCTTTAGAGTGCCGAGTTATTCACTGCGCATGAAGAAATGACCACCTCCAACGTTTGGTTTATGTTTTATAAGCATTTTTAGTTTTATTGCTTAAATCGCATTTTCTCGGCGAGCTGAGCACTTTTTCTGAATTGTGCCGCTCCCGTCACTCTGGTTAGGTTGGCATCGAAAAAAACGCTCTCGGGTGCTTTAGAGTGCCGAGTTTATCACTGCGCATGAAGAAATGACCACCTCCAACGTTTGGTTTATGTTTAATAAGCATTTTTAATTTTATTGCTTAAATCGCATTTTCTCGGCGAGCTGAGCACTTTTTCTGAATTGTGCCGCTCCCGTCACTCTGGTTAGGTTGGCATCGAAAAAAACGCTCTCGGGTGCTTTAGAGTGCCGAGTTATTCAATGCGCATGAAGAAATGACCACCTTCAACGTTTGGTTTATGTTTAATAAGCATTTTTAATTTTATTGCTTAAATCGCATTTTCTCGGCGAGCTGAGCACTTTTTCGGAATTGTGCCGCTCCCGTCACTCTGGTTAGGTTGGCATCGAAAAAAACGCTCTCGGGTGCTTTAGAGTGCCGAGTTTATCACTGCGCATGAAGAAATGACCACCTCCAACGTTTGGTTTATGTTTTATAAGCATTTTTAATTTTATTGCTTAAATCGCATTTTCTCGGCGAGCTGAGCGCTTTTTCTGAATTGTGCCGCTCCCGTCACTCTGGTTAGGTTGGCATCGAAAAAAACGCTCTCGGGTGCTTTAGAGTGCCGAGTTTATCACTGCGCATGAAGAAATGACCACCTCCAACGTTTGGTTTATGTTTTATAAGCATTTTTAATTTTATTGCTTAAATCGCATTTTCTCGGCGAGCTGAGCACTTTTTCTGAATTGTGCCGCTCCCGTCACTCTGGTTAGGTTGGAATCGAAAAAAACGCTCTCGGGTGCTTTAGAGTGCCGAGTTTATCACTGCGCATGAAGAAATGACCACCTCCAACGTTTGGTTTATGTTTAATAAGCATTTTCAATTTTATTGCTTAAATCGCATTTTCTCGGCGAGCTGAGCACTTTTTCTGAATTGTGCCGCTCCCGTCACTCTGGTTAGGTTGGCATCGAAAAAAACGCTCTCGGGTGCTTTAGAGTGCCGACTTTATCACTGCGCATGAAGAAATGACCACCTCCAACGTTTGGTTTATGTTTTATAAGCATTTTTAATGTTATTGCTTAAATCGCATTTTCTCGGCGAGCTGAGCACTTTTTCTGAATTGTGCCGCTCCCGTCACTCTGGTTAGGTTGGCATCGAAAAAAACGCTCACGGGTGCTTTAGAGTGCCGAGTTTATTACTGCGCATTAAGAAATGACCACCTCCAACGTTTGGTTTATGTTTTATAAGCATTTTTAATTTTATTGCTTAAATCGCATTTTCTCGGCGAGCTGAGCACTTTTTCTGAATTGTGCCGCTCCCGTCACTCTGGTTAGGTTGGCATCGAAAAAAACGCTCTCGGGTGCTTTAGAGTGCCGAGTTATTCACTGCGCATGAAGAAATGACCACCTCCAACGTTTGGTTTATGTTTTATAAGCATTTTTAATTTTATTGCTTAAATCGCATTTTCTCGGCGAGCTGAGCACTTTTTCTGAATTGTGCCGCTCCCGTCACTCTGGTTAGGTTGGCATCGAAAAAAACGCTCTCGGGTGCTTTAGAGTGCCGAGTTATTCACTGCGCATGAAGAAATGACCACCTTCAACGTTTGGTTTATGTTTAATAAGCATTTTTAATTTTATTGCTTAAATCGCATTTTCTCGGCGAGCTGAGCACTTTTTCGGAATTGTGCCGCTCCCGTCACTCTGGTTAGGTTGGCATCGAAAAAAACGCTCTCGGGTGCTTTAGAGTGCCGAGTTTATCACTGCGCATGAAGAAATGACCACCTCCAACGTTTGGTTTATGTTTTATAAGCATTTTTAATTTTATTGCTTAAATCGCATTTTCTCGGCGAGCTGAGCGCTTTTTCTGAATTGTGCCGCTCCCGTCACTCTGGTTAGGTTGGCATCGAAAAAAACGCTCTCGGGTGCTTTAGAGTGCCGAGTTTATCACTGCGCATGAAGAAATGACCACCTCCAACGTTTGGTTTATGTTTTATAAGCATTTTTAATTTTATTGCTTAAATCGCATTTTCTCGGCGAGCTGAGCACTTTTTCTGAATTGTGCCGCTCCCGTCACTCTGGTTAGGTTGGCATCGAAAAAAACGCTCTCGGGTGCTTTAGAGTGCCGAGTTATTCACTGCGCATGAAGAAATGACCACCTCCAACGTTTGGTTTATGTTTTTTAAGCATTTTTAATTTTATTGCTTAAATCGCATTTTCTCGGCGAGCTGAGCACTTTTTCTGAATTGTGCCGCTCCCGTCACTCTGGTTAGGTTGGCATCGAAAAAAACGCTCTCGGGTGCTTTAGAACGCCGAGTTATTCACTGCGCATGAAGAAATGACCACCTCCAACGTTTGGTTTATGTTTTATAAGCATTTTTAATTTTATTGCTTAAATCGCATTTTCTCGGCGAGCTGAGCATTTTTTCTGAATTGTGCCGCTCCCGTCACTCTGGTTAGGTTGGCATCGAAAAAAACGCTCTCGGGTGCTTTAGAGTGCCGAGTTTATCACTGCGCATGAAGAAATGACCACCTCCAACGTTTGGTTTATGTTTTTTAAGCATTTTTAATTTTATTGCTTAAATCGCATTTTCTCGGCGAGCTGAGCACTTTTTCTGAATTGTGCCGCTCCCGTCACTCTGGTTAGGTTGGCATCGAAAAAAACGCTCTCGGGTGCTTTAGAGTGCCGAGTTATTCACTGCGCATGAAGAAATGACCACCTCCAACGTTTGGTTTATGTTTTATAAGCATTTTTAATTTTATTGCTTAAATCGCATTTTCTCGGCGAGCTGAGCACTTTTTCTGAATTGTGCCGCTCCCGTCACTCTGGTTAGGTTGGCATCGAAAAAAACGCTCTCGGGTGCTTTAGAGTGCCGAGTTTATCACTGCGCATGAAGAAATGACCACCTCCAACGTTTGGTTTATGTTTTATAAGCATTTATAATTTTATTGCTTAAATCGCATTTTCTCGGCGAGCTGAGCGCTTTTTCTGAATTGTGCCGCTCCCGTCACTCTGGTTAGGTTGGCATCGAAAAAAACGCTCTCGGGTACTTTAGAGTGCCGAGTTATTCACTGCGCATGAAGAAATGACCACCTCCAACGTTTGGTTTATGTTTTATAAGCATTTTTAATTTTATTGCTTAAATCGCATTTTCTCGGCGAGCTGAGCACTTTTTCTGAATTGTGCCGCTCCCGTCACTCTGGTTAGGTTGGCATCGAAAAAAACGCTCTCGGGTGCTTTAGAGTGCCGAGTTTATCACTGCGCATGAAGAAATGACCACCTCCAACGTTTGGTTTATGTTTAATAAGCATTTTTAATTTTATTGCTTAAATCGCATTTTCTCGGCGAGCTGAGCACTTTTTCTGAATTGTGCCGCTCCCGTCACTCTGGTTAGGTTGGCATCGAAAAAAACGCTATCGGGTGCTTTAGAGTGCCGAGTTATTCACTGCGCATGAAGAAATGACAACCTCCAACGTTTGGTTTATGTTTAATAAGCATTTTTAATTTTATTGCTTAAATCGCATTTTCTCGGCGAGCTGAGCACTTTTTTCTGAATTGTGCCGCTCCCGTCACTCTGGTTAGGTTGGCATCGAAAAAAACGCTCTCGGGTGCTTTAGAGTGCCGAGTTTATTACTGCGCATTAAGAAATGACCACCTCCAACGTTTGGTTTATGTTTTATAAGCATTTTTAATTTTATTGCTTAAATCGCATTTTCTCGGCGAGCTGAGCACTTTTTCTGAATTGTGCCGCTCCCGTCACTCTGGTTAGGTTGGCATCGAAAAAAACGCTCTCGGGTGCTTTAGATTGCCGAGTTTATTACTGCGCATTAAGAAATTACCACCTCCAACGTTTGGTTTATGTTTTATAAGCATTTTTAATTTTATTGCTTAAATCGCATTTTCTCGGCGAGCTGAGCACTTTTTCTGAATTGTGCCGCTCCCGTCACTCTGGTTAGGTTGGCATCGAAAAAAACGCTCTCGGGTGCTTTAGAGTGCCGAGTTATTCACTGCGCATGAAGAAATGACCACCTCCAACGTTTGGTTTATGTTTTATAAGCATTTTTAATTTTATTGCTTAAATCGCATTTTCTCGGCGAGCTGAGCGCTTTTTCTGAATTGTGCCGCTCCCGTCACTCTGGTTAGGTTGGCATCGAAAAAAACGCTCTCGGGTGCTTTAGAGTGCCGAGTTTATTACTGCGCATTAAGAAATGACCACCTCCAACGTTTGGTTTATGTTTTATAAGCATTTTTAATTTTATTGCCTAAATCGCATTTTCTCGGCGAGCTGAGCACTTTTTCTGAATTGTGCCGCTCCCGTCACTCTGGTTAGGTTGGCATCGAAAAAAACGCTCTCGGGTGCTTTAGAGTGCCGAGTTTATTACTGCGCATTAAGAAATGACCACCTCCAACGTTTGGTTTATGTTTTATAAGCATTTTTAGTTTTATTGCTTAAATCGCATTTTCTCGGCGAGCTGAGCACTTTTTCTGAATTGTGCCGCTCCCGTCACTCTGGTTAGGTTGGCATCGAAAAAAACGCTCTCGGGTGCTTTAGAGTGCCGAGTTTATCACTGCGCATTAAGAAATGACCACCTCCAACGTTTGGTTTATGTTTAATAAGCATTTTTAATTTTATTGCTTAAATCGCATTTTCTCGGCGAGCTGAGCACTTTTTCTGAATTGTGCCGCTCCCGTCACTCTGGTTAGGTTGGCATCGAAAAAAACGCTCTCGGGTGCTTTAGAGTGCCGAGTTTATCACTGCGCATGAAGAAATGACCACCTCCAACGTTTGGTTTATGTTTAATAAGCATTTTTAATTTTATTGCTTAAATCGCATTTTCTCGGCGAGCTGAGCACTTTTTCTGAATTGTGCCGCTCCCGTCACTCTGGTTAGGTTGGCACCGAAAAAAACGCTCTCGGGTGCTTTAGAGTGCCGAGTTTATCACTGCGCATGAAGAAATGACCACTTCCAACGTTTGGTTTATGTTTTATAAGCATTTTTAATTTTATTGCTTAAATCGCATTTCCTCGGCGAGCTGAGCACTTTTTCTGAATTGTGCCGCTCCCGTCACTCTGGTTAGGTTGGCATCGAAAAAAACGCTCTCGGGTGCTTTAGAGTGCCGAGTTTATCACTGCGCATGAAGAAATGACCACCTCCAACGTTTGGTTTATGTTTTATAAGCATTTTTAATTTTATTGCTTAAATCGCATTTTCTCGGCGAGCTGAGCACTTTTTCTGAATTGTGCCGCTCCCGTCACTCTGGTTAGGTTGGCATCGAAAAAAACGCTCTCGGGTGCTTTAGAGTGCCGAGTTATTCACTGCGCATGAAGAAATGACCACCTCCAACGTTTGGTTTATGTTTTATAAGCATTTTTAGTTTTATTGCTTAAATCGCATTTTCTCGGCGAGCTGAGCACTTTTTCTGAATTGTGCCGCTCCCGTCACTCTGGTTAGGTTGGCATCGAAAAAAACGCTCTCGGGTGCTTTAGAGTGCCGAGTTTATCACTGCGCATGAAGAAATGACCACCTCCAACGTTTGGTTTATGTTTAATAAGCATTTTTAATTTTATTGCTTAAATCGCATTTTCTCGGCGAGCTGAGCACTTTTTCTGAATTGTGCCGCTCCCGTCACTCTGGTTAGGTTGGCATCGAAAAAAACGCTCTCGGGTGCTTTAGAGTGCCGAGTTATTCAATGCGCATGAAGAAATGACCACCTTCAACGTTTGGTTTATGTTTAATAAGCATTTTTAATTTTATTGCTTAAATCGCATTTTCTCGGCGAGCTGAGCACTTTTTCGGAATTGTGCCGCTCCCGTCACTCTGGTTAGGTTGGCATCGAAAAAAACGCTCTCGGGTGCTTTAGAGTGCCGAGTTTATCACTGCGCATGAAGAAATGACCACCTCCAACGTTTGGTTTATGTTTTATAAGCATTTTTAATTTTATTGCTTAAATCGCATTTTCTCGGCGAGCTGAGCGCTTTTTCTGAATTGTGCCGCTCCCGTCACTCTGGTTAGGTTGGCATCGAAAAAAACGCTCTCGGGTGCTTTAGAGTGCCGAGTTTATCACTGCGCATGAAGAAATGACCACCTCCAACGTTTGGTTTATGTTTTATAAGCATTTTTAATTTTATTGCTTAAATCGCATTTTCTCAGCGAGCTGAGCACTTTTTCTGAATTGTGCCGCTCCCGTCACTCTGGTTAGGTTGGCATCGAAAAAAACGCTCTCGGGTGCTTTAGAGTGCCGAGTTATTCACTGCGCATGAAGAAATGACCACCTCCAACGTTTGGTTTATGTTTTTTAAGCATTTTTAATTTTATTGCTTAAATCGCATTTTCTCGGCGAGCTGAGCACTTTTTCTGAATTGTGCCGCTCCCGTCACTCTGGTTAGGTTGGCATCGAAAAAAACGCTCTCGGGTGCTTTAGAGTGCCGAGTTATTCACTGCGCATGAAGAAATGACCACCTCCAACGTTTGGTTTATGTTTTATAAGCATTTTTAATTTTATTGCTTAAATCGCATTTTCTCGGCGAGCTGAGCACTTTTTCTGAATTGTGCCGCTCCCGTCACTCTGGTTAGGTTGGCATCGAAAAAAACGCTCTCGGGTGCTTTAGAGTGCCGAGTTATTCACTGCGCATGAAGAAATGACCACCTCCAACGTTTGGTTTATGTTTTATAAGCATTTTTAGTTTTATTGCTTAAATCGCATTTTCTCGGCGAGCTGAGCACTTTTTCTGAATTGTGCCGCTCCCGTCACTCTGGTTAGGTTGGCATCGAAAAAAACGCTCTCGGGTGCTTTAGAGTGCCGAGTTTATCACTGCGCATGAAGAAATGACCACCTCCAACGTTTGGTTTATGTTTAATAAGCATTTTTAATTTTATTGCTTAAATCGCATTTTCTCGGCGAGCTGAGCACTTTTTCTGAATTGTGCCGCTCCCGTCACTCTGGTTAGGTTGGCATCGAAAAAAACGCTCTCGGGTGCTTTAGAGTGCCGAGTTATTCACTGCGCATGAAGAAATGACCACCTTCAACGTTTGGTTTATGTTTAATAAGCATTTTTAATTTTATTGCTTAAATCGCATTTTCTCGGCGAGCTGAGCACTTTTTCGGAATTGTGCCGCTCCCGTCACTCTGGTTAGGTTGGCATCGAAAAAAACGCTCTCGGGTGCTTTAGAGTGCCGAGTTTATCACTGCGCATGAAGAAATGACCACCTCCAACGTTTGGTTTATGTTTTATAAGCATTTTTAATTTTATTGCTTAAATCGCATTTTCTCGGCGAGCTGAGCGCTTTTTCTGAATTGTGCCGCTCCCGTCACTCTGGTTAGGTTGGCATCGAAAAAAACGCTCTCGGGTGCTTTAGAGTGCCGAGTTTATCACTGCGCATGAAGAAATGACCACCTCCAACGTTTGGTTTATGTTTTATAAGCATTTTTAATTTTATTGCTTAAATCGCATTTTCTCGGCGAGCTGAGCACTTTTTCTGAATTGTGCCGCTCCCGTCACTCTGGTTAGGTTGGCATCGAAAAAAACTCTCTCGGGTGCTTTAGAGTGCCGAGTTATTCACTGTGCATGAAGAAATGACCACCTCCAACGTTTGGTTTATGTTTTATAAGCATTTTTAATTGTATTGCTTAAATCGCATTTTCTCGGCGAGCTGAGCACTTTTTCTGAATTGTGCCGCTCCCGTCACTCTGGTTAGGTTGGCATCGAAAAAAACGCTCTCGGGTGCTTTAGAGTGCCGAGTTTATCACTGCGCATGAAGAAATGACCACCTCCAACGTTTGGTTTATGTTTTATAAGCATTTTTAATTTTATTGCTTAAATTGCATTTTCTCGGCGAGCTGAGCGCTTTTTCTGAATTGTACCGCTCCCGTCACTCTGGTTAGGTTGGCATCGAAAAAAACGCTCTCGGGTGCTTTAGAGTGCCGAGTTTATCACTGCGCATGAAGAAATGACCACCTCCAACGTTTGGTTTATGTTTTATAAGCATTTTTAATTTTATTGCTTAAATCGCATTTTCTCGGCGAGCTGAGCACTTTTTCTGAATTGTGCCGCTCCCGTCACTCTGGTTAGGTTGGCATCGAAAAAAACGCTCTCGGGTGCTTTAGAGTGCCGAGTTTATCACTGCGCATGAAGAAATGACCACCTCCAACGTTTGGTTTATGTTTAATAAGCATTTTTAATTTTATTGCTTAAATCGCATTTTCTCGGCGAGCTGAGCACTTTTTCTGAATTGTGCCGCTCCCGTCACTCTGGTTAGGTTGGCATCGAAAAAAACGCTCTCGGGTGCTTTAGAGTGCCGAGTTTATCACTGCGCATGAAGAAATGACCACCTCCAACGTTTGGTTTATGTTTTATAAGCATTTTTAATTTTATTGCTTAAATCGCATTTTCTCGGCGAGCTGAGCGCTTTTTCTGAATTGTGCCGCTCCCGTCACTCTGGTTAGGTTCGCATCGAAAAAAACGCTCTCGGGTGCTTTAGAGTGCCGAGTTATTCACTGCGCATGAAGAAATGACCACCTCCAACGTTTGGTTTATGTTTAATAAGCATTTTTAATTTTATTGCTTAAATCGCATTTTCTCGGCGAGCTGAGCACTTTTTCTGAATTGTGCCGCTCCCGTCACTCTGATTAGGTTGGCATCGAAAAAAACGCTCTCGGGTGCTTTAGAGTGCCGAGTTATTCACTGCGCATGAAGAAATGACCACCTCCAACGTTTGGTTTATGTTTTATAAGCATTTTTAATTTTATTGCTTAAATCGCATTTTCTCGGCGAGCTGAGCACTTTTTCTGAATTGTGCCGCTCCCGTCACTCTGGTTAGGTTGGCATCGAAAAAAACGCTCTCGGGTGCTTTAGAGTGCCGAGTTTATCACTGCGCATGAAGAAATGACCACCTCCAACGTTTGGTTTATGCTTTATAAGCATTTTTAATTTTATTGCTTAAATCGCATTTTCTCGGCGAGCTGAGCGCTTTTTCTGAATTGTGCCGCTCCCGTTACTCTGGTTAGGTTGGCATCGAAAAAAACGCTCTCGGGTGCTTTAGAGTGCCGAGTTAATCACTGCGCATGAAGAAATGACCACCTCCAACGTTTGGTTTATGTTTTATAAGCATTTTTAATTTTATTGCTTAAATCGCATTTTCTCGGCGAGCTGAGCGCTTTTTCTGAATTGTGCCGCTCCCGTCACTCTGGTTAGGTTGGCATCGAAAAAAACGCTCTCGGGTGCTTTAGAGTGCCGAGTTTATCACTGCGCATGAAGAAATGACCACCTCCAACGTTTGGTTTATGTTTTATAAGCATTTTTAATTTTATTGCTTAAATCGCATTTTCTCGGCGAGCTGAGCGCTTTTTCTGAATTGTGCCGCTCCCGTAACTCTGGTTAGGTTGGCATCGAAAAAAACGCTCTCGGGTGCTTTAGAGTGCCGAGTTTATCACTGCGCATGAAGAAATGACCACCTCCAACGTTTGGTTTATGTTTTATAAGCATTTTTAATTTTATTGCTTAAATCGCATTTTCTCGGCGAGCTGAGCACTTTTTCTGAATTGTGCCGCTCCCGTCACTCTGGTTAGGTTGGCATCGAAAAAAACGCTCTCGGGTGCTTTAGAGTGCCGAGTTATTCACTGCGCATGAAGAAATGACCACCTCCAACGTTTGGTTTATGTTTTATAAGCATTTTTAATTTTATTGCTTAAATCGCATTTTCTCGGCGAGCTGAGCACTTTTTCTGAATTGTGCCGCTCCCGTCACTCTGGTTAGGTTGGCATCGAAAAAAACGCTCTCGGGTGCTTTAGAGTGCCGAGTTAATCACTGCGCATGAAGAAATGACCACCTCCAACGTTTGGTTTATGTTTTATAAGCATTTTTAATTTTATTGCTTAAATCGCATTTTCTCGGCGAGCTGAGCGCTTTTTCTGAATTGTGCCGCTCCCGTCACTCTGGTTAGGTTGGCATCGAAAAAAACGCTCTCGGGTGCTTTAGAGTGCCGAGTTTATCACTGCGCATGAAGAAATGACCACCTCCAACGTTTGGTTTATGTTTTATAAGCATTTTTAATTTTATTGCTTAAATCGCATTTTCTCGGCGAGCTGAGCGCTTTTTCTGAATTGTGCCGCTCCCGTCACTCTGGTTAGGTTGGCATCGAAAAAAACGCTCTCGGGTGCTTTAGAGTGCCGAGTTTATCACTGCGCATGAAGAAATGACCACCTCCAACGTTTGGTTTATGTTTTATGAGCATTTTTAATTTTATTGCTTAAATCGCATTTTCTCGGCGAGCTGAGCACTTTTTCTGAATTGTGCCGCTCCCGTCACTCTGGTTAGGTTGGCATCGAAAAAAACGCTCTCGGGTGCTTTAGAGTGCCGAGTTTATCACTGCGCATGAAGAAATGACCACCTCCAACGTTTGGTTTATGTTTTATAAGCATTTTTAATTTTATTGCTTAAATCGCATTTTCTCGGCGAGCTGAGGGCTTTTTCTGAATTGTGCCGCTCCCGTCACTCTGGTTAGGTTGGCATCGATAAAAACGCTCTCGGGTGCTTTAGAGTGCCGAGTTTATCACTGCGCATGAAGAAATGACCACCTCCAACGTTTGGTTTATGTTTTATAAGCATTTTTAATTTTATTGCTTAAATCGCATTTTCTCGGCGAGCTGAGCACTTTTTCTGAATTGTGCCGCTCCCGTCACTCTGGTTAGGTTGGCATCGAAAAAAACGCTCTCGGGTGCTTTAGAGTGCCGAGTTATTCACTGCGCATGAAGAAATGACCACCTCCAACGTTTGGTTTATGTTTTATAAGCATTTTTAATTTTATTGCTTAAATCGCATTTTCCCGGCGAGCTGAGCACTTTTTCTGAATTGTGCCGCTCCCGTCACTCTGGTTAGGTTGGCATCGAAAAAAACGCTCTCGGGTGCTTTAGAGTGCCGAGTTTATCACTGCGCATGAAGAAACCTCCAACGTTTGGTTTATGTTTTATAAGCATTTTTAATTTTATTGCTTAAATCGCATTTCCTCGGCGAGCTGAGCACTTTTTCTGAATTGTGCCGCTCCCGTCACTCTGGTTAGGTTGGCATCGAAAAAAACGCTCTCGGGTGCTTTAGAGTGCCGAGTTTATCACTGCGCATGAAGAAATGACCACCTCCAACGTTTGGTTTATGTTTTATAAGCATTTTTAATTTTATTGCTTAAATCGCATTTTCTCGGCGAGCTGAGCACTTTTTCTGAATTGTGCCGCTCCCGTCACTCTGGTTAGGTTGGCATCGAAAAAAACGCTCTCGGGTGCTTTAGAGTGCCGAGTTTATCACTGCGCATGAAGAAACCTCCAACGTTTGGTTTATGTTTTATAAGCATTTTTAATTTTATTGCTTAAATCGCATTTCCTCGGCGAGCTGAGCACTTTTTCTGAATTGTGCCGCTCCCGTCACTCTGGTTAGGTTGGCATCGAAAAAAACGCTCTCGGGTGCTTTAGAGTGCCGAGTTTATCACTGCGCATGAAGAAATGACCACCTCCAACGTTTGGTTTATGTTTTATAAGCATTTTTAATTTTATTGCTTAAATCGCATTTTCTCGGCGAGCTGAGCGCTTTTTCTGAATTGTGCCGCTCCCGTCACTCTGGTTAGGTTGGCATCGAAAAAAACGCTCTCGGGTGCTTTAGAGTGCCGAGTTTATCACTGCGCATGAAGAAATGACCACCTCCAACGTTTGGTTTATGTTTTATAAGCATTTTTAATTTTATTGCTTAAATCGCATTTTCTCGGCGAGCTGAGCACTTTTTCTGAATTGTGCCGCTCCCGTCACTCTGGTTAGGTTGGCATCGAAAAAAACGCTCTCGGGTGCTTTAGAGTGCCGAGTTATTCACTGCGCATGAAGAAATGACCACCTCCAACGTTTGGTTTATGTTTAATAAGCATTTTTAATTTTATTGCTTAAATCGCATTTTCTCGGCGAGCTGAGCACTTTTTCTGAATTGTGCCGCTCCCGTCACTCTGGTTAGGTTGGCATCGAAAAAAACGCTCTCGGGTGCTTTAGAGTGCCGAGTTTATTACTGCGCATTAAGAAATGACCACCTCCAACGTTTGGTTTATGTTTTATAAGCATTTTTAATTTTATTGCTTAAATCGCATTTTCTCGGCGAGCTGAGCACTTTTTCTGAATTGTGCCGCTCCCGTCACTCTGGTTAGGTTGGCATCGAAAAAAACGCTCTCGGGTGCTTTAGAGTGCCGAGTTATTCACTGCGCATGAAGAAATGACCACCTCCAACGTTTGGTTTATGTTTAATAAGCATTTTTAATTTTATTGCTTAAATCGCATTTCCTCGGCGAGCTGAGCACTTTTTCTGAATTGTGCCGCTCCCGTCACTCTGGTTAGGTTGGCATCGAAAAAAACGCTCTCGGGTGCTTTAGAGTGCCGAGTTTATCACTGCGCATGAAGAAATGACCACCTCCAACGTTTGGTTTATGTTTTATAAGCATTTTTAATTTTATTGCTTAAATCGCATTTTCTCGGCGAGCTGAGCACTTTTTCTGAATTGTGCCGCTCCCGTCACTCTGGTTAGGTTGGCATCGAAAAAAACGCTCTCGGGTGCTTTAGAGTGCCGAGTTTATCACTGCGCATGAAGAAACCTCCAACGTTTGGTTTATGTTTTATAAGCATTTTTAATTTTATTGCTTAAATCGCATTTCCTCGGCGAGCTGAGCACTTTTTCTGAATTGTGCCGCTCCCGTCACTCTGGTTAGGTTGGCATCGAAAAAAACGCTCTCGGGTGCTTTAGAGTGCCGAGTTTATCACTGCGCATGAAGAAATGACCACCTCCAACGTTTGGTTTATGTTTTATAAGCATTTTTAATTTTATTGCTTGAATCGCATTTTCTCGGCGAGCCGAGCACTTTTTCTGAATTGTGCCGCTCCCGTCACTCTGGTTAGGTTGGCATCGAAAAAAACGCTCTCGGGTGCTTTAGAGTGCCGAGTTATTCACTGCGCATGAAGAAATGACCACCTCCAACGTTTGGTTTATGTTTTATAAGCATTTTTAATTGTATTGCTTAAATCGCATTTTCTCGGCGAGCTGAGCACTTTTTCTGAATTGTGCCGCTCCCGTCACTCTGGTTAGGTTGGCATCGAAAAAAACGCTCTCGGGTGCTTTAGAGTGCCGAGTTTATCACTGCGCATGAAGAAATGACCACCTCCAACGTTTGGTTTATGTTTTATAAGCATTTTTTAATTTTATTGCTTAAATCGCATTTTCTCGGCGAGCTGAGCGCTTTTTCTGAATTGTGCCGCTCCCGTCACTCTGGTTAGGTTGGCATCGAAAAAAACGCTCTTGGGTGCTTTAGAGTGCCGAGTTTATCACTGCGCATGAAGAAATGACCACCTCCAACGTTTGGTTTATGTTTTATAAGCATTTTTAATTTTATTGCTTAAATCGCATTTTCTCGGCGAGCTGAGCGCTTTTTCTGAATTGTGCCGCTCCCGTCACTCTGGTTAGGTTGGCATCGAAAAAAACGCTCTCGGGTGCTTTAGAGTGCCGAGTTTATCACTGCGCATGAAGAAATGACCACCTCCAACGTTTGGTTTATGTTTTATAAGCATTTTTAATTTTATTGCTTAAATCGCATTTTCTCGGCGAGCTGAGCGCTTTTTCTGAATTGTGCCGCTCCCGTCACTCTGGTTAGGTTGGCATCGAAAAAAACGCTCTCGGGTGCTTTAGAGTGCCGAGTTATTCACTGCGCATGAAGAAATGACCACCTCCAACGTTTGGTTTATGTTTAATAAGCATTTTTAATTTTATTGCTTAAATCGCATTTTCTCGGCGAGCTGAGCACTTTTTCTGAATTGTGCCGCTCCCGTCACTCTGGTTAGGTTGGCATCGAAAAAAACGCTCTCGGGTGCTTTAGAGTGCCGAGTTTATTACTGCGCATTAAGAAATGACCACCTCCAACGTTTGGCTTATGTTTTATAAGCATTTTTAATTTTATTGCTTAAATCGCATTTTCTCGGCGAGCTGAGCACTTTTTCTGAATTGTGCCGCTCCCGTCACTCTGGTTAGGTTGGCATCGAAAAAAACGCTCTCGGGTGCTTTAGAGTGCCGAGTTTATCACTGCGCATGAAGAAATGACCACCTCCAACGTTTGGTTTATGTTTTATAACCATTTTTAATTTTATTGCTTAAATCGCATTTTCTCGGCGAGCTGAGCGCTTTTTCTGAATTGTGCCGCTCCCGTCACTCTGGTTAGGTTGGCATCGAAAAAAACGCTCTCGGGTGCTTTAGAGTGCCGAGTTTATCACTGCGCATGAAGAAATGACCACCTCCAACGTTTGGTTTATGTTTTATAACCATTTTTAATTTTATTGCTTAAATCGCATTTTCTCGGCGAGCTGAGCGCTTTTTCTGAATTGTGCCGCTCCCGTCACTCTGGTTAGGTTGGCATCGAAAAAAACGCTCTCGGGTGCTTTAGAGTGCCGAGTTTATCACTGCGCATGAAGAAATGACCACCTCCAACGTTTGGTTTATGTTTTATAAGCATTTTTAATTTTATTGCTTAAATCGCATTTTCTCGGCGAGCTGAGCGCTTTTTCTGAATTGTGCCGCTCCCGTCACTCTGGTTAGGTTGGCATCGAAAAAAACGCTCTCGGGTGCTTTAGAGTGCCGAGTTATTCACTGCGCATGAAGAAATGACCACCTCCAACGTTTGGTTTATGTTTAATAAGCATTTTTAATTTTATTGCTTAAATCGCATTTTCTCGGCGAGCTGAGCACTTTTTCTGAATTGTGCCGCTCCCGTCACTCTGGTTAGGTTGGCATCGAAAAAAACGCTCTCGGGTGCTTTAGAGTGCCGAGTTTATTACTGCGCATTAAGAAATGACCACCTCCAACGTTTGGCTTATGTTTTATAAGCATTTTTAATTTTATTGCTTAAATCGCATTTTCTCGGCGAGCTGAGCACTTTTTCTGAATTGTGCCGCTCCCGTCACTCTGGTTAGGTTGGCATCGAAAAAAACGCTCTCGGGTGCTTTAGAGTGCCGAGTTATTCACTGCGCATGAAGAAATGACCACCTCAAACGTTTGGTTTATGTTTTATAAGCATTTTTAATTTTATTGCTTAAATCGCATTTTCTCGGCGAGCTGAGCACTTTTTCTGAATTGTGCCGCTCCCGTCACTCTGGTTAGGTTGGCATAAAAAAAAACACTCTCGGGTGCTTTAGAGTGCCGAGTTTATCACTGCGCATGAAGAAATGACCACCTCCAACGTTTGGTTTATGTTTTATAAGCATTTTTAATTTTATTGCTTAAATCGAATTTTCTCGGCGAGCTGAGCGCTTTTTCTGAATTGTGCCGCTCCCGTCACTCTGGTTAGGTTGGCATCGAAAAAAACGCTCTCGGGTGCTTTAGAGTGCCGAGTTTATTACTGCGCATTAAGAAATGACCACCTCCAACGTTTGGTTTATATTTTATAAGCATTTTTAATTTTATTGCTTAAATCGCATTTTCTCGGCGAGCTGAGCACTTTTTCTGAATTGTGCCGCCCCCGTCACTCTGGTTAGGTTGGCATCGAAAAAAACGCTCTCGGGTGCTTTAGAGTGCCGAGTTTATCACTGCGCATGAAGAAATGACCACCTCCAACGTTTGGTTTATGTTTTATAAGCATTTTAATTTTATCGCTTAAATCGCATTTTCTCGGCGAGCTGAGCACTTTTTCTGAATTGTGCCGCTCCCGTCACTCTGGTTAGGTTGGCATCGAAAAAAACGCTCTCGGGTGCTTTAGAGTGCCGAGTTTATCACTGCGCATGAAGAAATGACCACCTACAACGTTTGGTTTATGTTTTATAAGCATTTTTAATTTTATTGCTTAAATCGCATTTTCTCGGCGAGCTGAGCGCTTTTTCTGAATTGTGCCGCTCCCGTCACTCTGGTTAGGTTGGCATCGAAAAAAACGCTCTCGGGTGCTTTAGAGTGCCGAGTTTATCACTGCGCATGAAGAAATGACCACCTCCAACGTTTGGTTTATGTTTTATAAGCATTTTTAATTTTATTGCTTAAATCGCATTTTCTCGGCGAGCTGAGCACTTTTTCTGAATTGTGCCGCTCCCGTCACTCTGGTTAGGTTGGCATCGAAAAAAACGCTCTCGGGTGCTTTAGAGTGCCGAGTTTATCACTGCGCATGAAGAAATGACCACCTCCAACGTTTGGTTCATGTTTTATAAGCATTTTTAATTTTATTGCTTAAATCGCATTTTCTCGGCGAGCTGAGCACTTTTTCTGAATTGTGCCGCTCCCGTCACTCTGGTTAGGTTTGCATCGAAAAAAACGCTCTCGGGTGCTTTAGAGTGCCGAGTTTATCACTGCGCATGAAGAAACGACCACCTCCAACGTTTGGTTTATGTTTTATAAGCATTTTTAATTGTATTGCTTAAATCGCATTTTCTCGGCGAGCTGAGCACTTTTTCTGAATTGTGCCGCTCCCGTCACTCTGGTTAGGTTGGCATCGAAAAAAACGCTCTCGGGTGCTTTAGAGTGCCGAGTTTATCACTGCGCACGAAGAAATGACCACCTCCAACGTTTGGTTTATGTTTTATAAGCATTTTTAATCTTATTGCTCAAATCGCATTTTCTCGGCGAGCTGAGCACTTTTTCTGAATTGTGCCGCTCCCGTCACTCTGGTTAGGTTGGCATCGAAAAAAACGCTCTCGGGTGCTTTAGAGTGCCGAGTTTATCACTGCGCATGAAGAAATGACCACCTCCAACGTTTGGTTTATGTTTTATAAGCATTTTTAATTTTATTGCTTAAATCGCATTTTCTCGGCGAGCTGAGCACTTTTTCTGAATTGTGCCGCTCCCGTCACTCTGGTTAGGTTGGCATCGAAAAAAACGCTCTCGGGTGCTTTAGAGTGCCGAGTTTATCACTGCGCATGAAGAAATGACCACCTCCAACGTTTGGTTTATGTTTTATAAGCATTTTTAATTTTATTGCTTAAATCGCATTTTCTCGGCGAGCTGAGCACTTTTTCTGAATTGTGCCGCTCCCGTCACTCTGGTTAGGTTGGCATCGAAAAAAACGCTCTCGGGTGCTTTAGAGTGCCGAGTTTATCACTGCGCATGAAGAAATGACCACCTCCAACGTTTGGTTTATGTTTTATAAGCATAACGTTGGAGGTGGTCATTTCTTCATGCGCAGTGAATAACTCGGCACTCTAAAGCAACCGAGAGCGTTTTTTTCGATGCCAACCTAACCAGAGTGACGGGAGCGGCACAATTCAGAAAAAGCGCTCAGCTCGCCGAGAAAATGCGATTTAAGCAATAAAATTAAAAATGCTTATAAAACATAAACCAAACGTTGGAGGTGGTCATTTCTTCATGCGCAGTGAATAACTCGGCACTCTAAAGCACCCGAGAGCGTTTTTTTCGATGCCAACCTAACCAGAGTGACGGGAGCGGCACAATTCAGAAAAAGTGCTCAGCTCGCCGAGAAAATGCGATTTAAGCAATAAAATTAAAAATGCTTATAAAACATAAACCAAAACGTTGGAGGTGGTCATTTCTTCATGCGCAGTGATAAACTCGGCACTCTAACGCACCCGAGAGCGTTTTTTTCTATTCAACCTAACCAGAGTGACGGGAGCGGCACAATTCAGAAAAGCGCTCAGCTCGCCGAGAAAATGCGATTTAAGCAACAAAATTAAAATGCTTATAAAACATAAACCAAACGTTGGAGGTGGTCATTTCTTCATGCGCAGTGATAAACTCGGCACTCTAAAGCACCCGAGAGCGTTTTTTTCGATGCCAACCTAACCAGAGTGACGGGAGCGGCACAATTCAGAAAAAGTGCTCAGCTCGCCGAGAAAATGCGATTTAAGAAATAAAATTAAAAATGCTTATAAAACATAAACCAAACGTTGGAGGTGGTCATTTCTTCATGCGCAGTGAATAACTCGGCACTCTAAAGCACCCGAGAGCGTTTTTTTCGATGCCAACCTAACCAGAGTGACGGGAGCGGCACAATTCAGAAAAAGTGCTCAGCTCGCCGAGAAAATGCGATTTAAGCAATAAAATTAAAAATGCTTATAAAACATAAACCAAACGTTGGAGGTGGTCATTTCTTAATGCGCAGTAATAAACTCGGCACTCTAAAGCACCCGAGAGCGTTTTTTTCGATGCCAACCTAACCAGAGTGACGGGAGCGGCACAATTCAGAAAAAGTGCTCAGCTCGCCGAGAAAATGCGATTTAAGCAATAAAATTAAAAATGCTTATTAAACATAAACCAAACGTTGGAGGTGGTCATTTCTTCATGCGCAGTGAATAACTCGGCACTCTAAAGCACCCGAGAGCGTTTTTTTCGATGCCAACCTAACCAGAGTGACGGGAGCGGCACAATTCAGAAAAAGCGCTCAGCTCGCCGAGAAAATGCGATTTAAGCAATAAAATTAAAAATGCTTATAAAACATAAACCAAACGTTGGAGGTGGTCATTTCTTCATGCGCAGTGAATAACTCGGCACTCTAAAGCACCCGAGAGCGTTTTTTTCGATGCCAACCTAACCAGAGTCGACGGGAGCGGCACAATTCAGAAAAAGCGCTCAGCTCGCCGAGAAAATGCGATTTAAGCAATAAAATTAAAAATGCTTATAAAACATAAACCAAACGTTGGAGGTGGTCATTTCTTCATGCGCAGTGATAAACTCGGCACTCTAAAGCACCCAAGAGCGTTTTTTTCGATGCCAACCTAACCAGAGTGACGGGAGCGGCACAATTCAGAAAAAGTGCTCAGCTCGCCGAGAAAATGCGATTTAAGCAATAAAATTAAAAATGCTTATAAAACATAAACCAAACGTTGGAGGTGGTCATTTCTTCATGCGCAGTGAATAACTCGGCACTCTAAAGCACCCGAGAGCGTTTTTTTCGATGCCAACCTAACCAGAGTGACGGGAGCGGTACAATTCAGAAAAAGTGCTCAGCTCGCCGAGAAAATGCGATTTAAGCAATAAAATTAAAAATGATTATAAAACATAAACCAAACGTTGGAGGTTGTCATTTCTTAATGCGCAGTAATAAACTCGGCACTCTAAAGCACCCGAGAGCGTTTTTTTCGATGCCAACCTAACCAGAGTGACGGGAGCGGCACAATTCAGAAAAAGTGCTCAGCTCGCCGAGAAAATGCGATTTAAGCAATAAAATTAAAAATGCTTATAAAACATAAACCAAACGTTGGAGGTGGTCATTTCTTCATGCGCAGTGAATAACTCGGCACTCTAAAGCACCCGAGAGCGTTTTTTTCGATGCCAACCTAACCAGAGTGACGGGAGCGGCACAATTCAGAAAAAGCGCTCAGCTCGCCGAGAAAACGCGATTTAAGCAATAAAATTAAAAATGCTTATAAAACATAAACCAAACGTTGGAGGTGGTCATTTCTTCATGCGCAGTGAATAACTCGGCACTCTAAAGCACCCGAGAGCGTTTTTTTCGATGCCAACCTAACCAGAGTGACGGGAGCGGCACAATTCAGAAAAAGTGCTCAGCTCGCCGAGAAAATGCGATTTAAGCAATAAAATTAAAAATGCTTATAAAACATAAACCAAACGTTGGAGGTGGTCATTTCTTCATGCGCAGTGATAAACTCGGCACTCTAAAGCACCCCGAGAGCGTTTTTTTCGATTCCAACCTAACCAGAGTGACGGGAGCGGCACAATTCAGAAAAAGCGCTCAGCTCGCCGAGAAAATGCGATTTAAGCAACAAAATTAAAAATGCTTATAAAACATAAACCAAACGTTGGAGGTGGTCATTTCTTCATGCGCAGTGATAACTCGGCACTCTAAAGCACCCGAGAGCGTTTTTTTTCGATGCCAACCTAACCAGAGTGACGGGAGCGGCACAATTCAGAAAAAGTGCTCAGCTCGCCGAGAAAAATGCGATTTAAGAAATAAAATTAAAAATGCTTATAAAACATAAACCAAACGTTGGAGGTGGTCATTTCTTCATGCGCAGTGAATAAACTCGGCACTCTAAAGCACCCGAGAGCGTTTTTTCGATGCCAACCTAACCAGAGTGACGGGAGCGGCACAATTCAGAAAAAGTGCTCAGCTCGCCGAGAAAATGCGATTTAAGCAATAAAATTAAAAATGCTTATAAACATAAACCAAACGTTGGAGGTGGTCATTTCTTCATGCGCAGTATAAACTCGGCACTCTAAAGCACCCGAGAGCGTTTTTTTCGATGCCAACCTAACCAGAGTGACGGGAGCGGCACAATTCAGAAAAAGTGCTCAGCTCGCCGAGAAAATGCGATTTAAGCAATAAAATTAAAAATGCTTATTAAACATAAACCAAACGTTGGAGGTGGTCATTTCTTCATGCGCAGTGAATGACTCGGCACTCTAAAGCACCGAGAGCGTTTTTTTCGATGCCAACCTAACCAGAGTGACGGGAGCGGCACAATTCAGAAAAAGCGCTCAGCTCGCCGAGAAAATGCGATTTAAGCAATAAAATTAAAAATGCTTATAAAACATAAACAAACGTTGGAGGTGGTCATTTCTTCATGCGCAGTGATAAACTCGGCACTCCTAAAGCACCCGAGAGCGTTTTTTTCGATGCCCGAACCTAACCAGAGTGACGTGGGGAGCGGCACAATTCAGAAAAGAGTGCTCAGCTCGACCGAGAAAATGCGATTTAAGCAATAAAATTAAAAATGCTTATAAAACAAAACGTTGGAGGTGGTCATTTCTTCATGCGCAGTGAATAACTCGGCACTCTAAAGCACCCGAGAGCGTTTTTTTCGATGCCAACCTAACCAGAGTGACGGGAGCGGCACAATTCAGAAAAAGTGCTCAGCTCGCCGAGAAAATGCGATTTAAGCAATAAAATTAAAAATGCTTATAAAACATAAACCAAACGTTGGAGGTGGTCATTTCTTAATGCGCAGTAATAAACTCGGCACTCTAAAGCACCCGAGAGCGTTTTTTTCGATGCCAACCTAACCAGAGTGACGGGAGCGGCACAATTCAGAAAAAGTGCTCAGCTCGCCGAGAAAATGCGATTTAAGCAATAAAATTAAAAATGCTTATAAAACATAAACCAAACGTTGGAGGTGGTCATTTCTTCATGCGCAGTGATAAACTCGGCACTCTAAAGCACCCGAGAGCGTTTTTTTCGATGCCAACCTAACCAGAGTGACGGGAGCGGCACAATTCAGAAAAAGTGCTCAGCTCGCCGAGAAAATGCGATTTAAGCAATAAAATTAAAAATGCTTATAAAACATAAACCAAACGTTGGAGGTGGTCATTTCTTCATGCGCAGTGATAAACTCGGCACTCTAAAGCACCCGAGAGCGTTTTTTTTCGATGCCAACCTAACCAGAGTGACGGGAGCGGCACAATTCAGAAAAAGTGCTCAGCTTGCCGAGAAAATGCGATTTAAGCAAAAAAATTAAAAATGCTTATTAAACATAAACCAAACGTTGGAGGTGGTCATTTCTTCATGCGCAGTGATAAACTCGGCACTCTAAAGCACCCGAGAGCGTTTTTTCCGATGCCAACCTAACCAGAGTCACGGGAGCGGCACAATTAAGAAAAAGCGCTCAGCTCGCCGAGAAAATGCGATTTAAGCAATAAAATTTAAAATGCTTATAAAACATAAACCAAACGTTGGAGGTGGTCATTTCTTCATGCGCAGTGATTAACTCGGCACTCTAAAGCACCCGAGAGCGTTTTTTTCGATGCCAACCTAACCAGAGTGACGGGAGCGGCACAATTCAGAAAAAGTGCTCAGCTCGCCGAGAAAATGCGATTTAAGCAATAAAATTAAAAATGCTTATAAAACATAAACCAAACGTTGGAGGTGGTCATTTCTTCATGCGCAGTGAATAACTCGGCACTCTAAAGCACCCGAGAGCGTTTTTTTCGATGCCAACCTAACCAGAGTGACGGGAGCGGCACAATTCAGAAAAAGTGCTCAGCTCGCCGAGAAAATGCGATTTAAGCAAAAAAATTAAAAATGCTTATAAAACATAAACCAAACGTTGGAGGTGGTCATTTCTTAATGCGCAGTAATAAACTCGGCACTCTAAAGCACCCGAGAGCGTTTTTTCGATCCCAACCTAACCAGAGTTACGGGAGCGGCACAATTCAGAAAAAGCGCTCAGCTCGCCGAGAAAATGCGATTTAAGCAATAAAATTAAAAATGCTTATAAAACATAAACCAAACGTTGGAGGTGGTCATTTCTTCATGCGCAGTGAATAACTCGGCACTCTAAAGCACCCGAGAGCGTTTTTTTCGATGCCAACCTAACCAGAGTGACGGGAGCGGCACAATTCAGAAAAAGTGCTCAGCTCGCCGAGAAAATGCGATTTAAGCAATAAAATTAAAAATGCTTATAAAACATAAACCAAACGTTGGAGGTGGTCATTTCTTCATGCGCAGTGATAAACTCGGCACTCTAAAGCACCCGAGAGCGTTTTTTTCGATGCCAACCTAACCAGAGTGACGGGAGCGGCACAATTCAGAAAAAGTGCTCAGCTCGCCGAGAAAATGCGATTTAAGCAATAAAATTAAAAATGCTTATAAAACATAAACCAAACGTTGGAGGTGGTCATTTCTTCATGCGCAGGGAATAACACGGCACTCTAAAGCACCCGAGAGCGTTTTTTTCGATGCCAACCTAACCAGAGTGACGGGAGCGGCACAATTCAGAAAAAGTGCTCAGCTCGCCGAGAAAATGCGATTTAAGCAATAAAATTAAAAATGCTTATAAAACATAAACCAAACGTTGGAGGTGGTCATTTCTTCATGCGCAGTGATAAACTCGGCACTCTAAAGCACCCGAGAGCGTTTTTTTCGATGCCAACCTAACCAGAGTGACGGGAGCGGCACAATTCAGAAAAAGTGCTCAGCTCGCCGAGAAAATGCGATTTAAGCAATAAAATTAAAAATGCTTATAAAACATAAACCAAACGTTGGAGGTGGTCATTTCTTCATGCGCAGTGAATAACTCGGCACTCTAAAGCACCCGAGAGCGTTTTTTTCGATGCCAACCTAACCAGAGTGACGGGAGCGGCACAATTCAGAAAAAGTGCTCAGCTCGCCGAGAAAATGCGATTTAAGCAATAAAATTAAAAATGCTTATAAAACATAAGCCAAACGTTGGAGGTGGTCATTTCTTCATGCGCAGTGATAAACTCGGCACTCTAAAGCAGGGGTCCCCAAACTTTTTCCTGTGAGGGCCACATAACCTTTCCCTTCTCTGATGGCGGGCCGGTGGCAGTTTGTAACAGAAAAAGTGTGACGATCGTAGGGGAGCTTAAAAAAATTATTGTTTTCCAGAAAGCCACACATAACCAAATAACGGTTATTTAATAACCCTTTCCAGGTTCTTTACAGAAAAAAAGTCAGGAAACAAATAATAACACTCTTAATGAAATAAATAATAACTAAACCCTCTCTGAGTTCTTCACAGAAAAAACAGGAAATAAATAACTAAATAACTCTCTCTGGGTTCTTCATAGAAAAAAAAACATGGAACATTAACTTTCTGTTGTGCCATGCACAATCTTAATAGATAAAAGTTCAGCTCAGTTGTCAGAGCAGAACCTCTCTGACACATATGAGCAGTCTCTTAAAGTTCTTGTGTTCCTTCCTTATAATCCTTTTGTAGGTTCCAGTAGGCTTGTAGACACTGCTGTCTTTTTTGTTCAAGTTTGATAGTGCGTCATAGTCTGGAGTAAAATTTGTTGTGGCAATTCTTAGGCGAGATCCGAGGTGTTGGTCCGTTTACCTCGATCTGTGACGGGTAGATGTTGACGTTCATGTGGCTGAACGTCACGTCGCGTACGTCGAGCCAAATTGGCAACTCTTTTAAACGCTCGGCACTGTGTTCACCCTGCTTTACTTGGGCGACATTTTAACGGAAGGATTCCAGGGGAAGGTTTGTGGGTGGCTTTAGCGCAAAACTGCATCTGAAAGCTCAGCGCGCAAATTACAAGAATGCTGTCGTCACAGCCCACGCTCTAAATTCGGGACTGATACAAATGGAGCGCGAGTGCGCCATGTCCGTACACGCACTTGTGAGTGTGCACCGAGCTTTCTGACACGGCTTCCGGTAGTAAATGCGCAGGCGAGCGCTTCCCCATCTACTGGGGAAACGCAGTCATTGCAGGCAAAATGAGCAAAAAAAAAAAAAAAAGTTTAATAATACAATTTATTCAGGGTTGGCGGGCCAGATTAAACGGTCCCGCGGGCCGTATCCGGCCCGCGGGCCGTAGTTTGGTGACCCCTGCTCTAAAGCACCCGAGAGCGTTTTTTTCGATGCCAACCTAACCAGAGTGACGGGAGCGGCACAATTCAGAAAAAGCGCTCAGCTCGCCGAGAAAATGCGATTCAAGCAATAAAATTAAAAATGCTTATTAAACATAAACCAAACGTTGGAGGTGGTCATTTCTTCATGCGCAGTGAATAACTCGGCACTCTAAAGCACCCGAGAGCGTTTTTTTCGATGCCAACCTAACCAGAGTGACGGGAGCGGCACAATTCAGAAAAAGTGCTCAGCTCGCCGAGAAAATGCGATTTAAGCAATAAAATTAAAAATGCTTATAAAACATAAACCAAACGTTGGAGGTGGTCATTTCTTAATGCGCAGTAATAAACTCGGCACTCTAAAGCACCCAAGAGCGTTTTTTTCGATGCCAACCTAACCAGAGTGACGGGAGCGGCACAATTCAGAAAAAGTGCTCAGCTCGCCGAGAAAATGCGATTTAAGCAATAAAATTAAAAATGCTTATAAAACATAAACCAAACGTTGGAGGTGGTCATTTCTTAATGCGCAGTAATAAACTCGGCACTCTAAAGCACCCGAGAGCGTTTTTTTTGATGCCAACCTAACCAGAGTGACGGGAGCGGCACAATTCAGAAAAAGCGCTCAGCTCGCCGAGAAAATGCGATTTAAGCAATAAAATTAAAAATGCTTATAAAACATAAACCAAACGTTGGAGGTGGTCATTTCTTCATGCGCAGTGATAAACTCGGCACTCTAAAGCACCCGAGAGCGTTTTTTTCGATGCCAACCTAACCAGAGTGACGGGAGCGGCACAATTCAGAAAAAGCGCTCAGCTCGCCGAGAAAATGCGATTTAAGCAATAAAATTAAAAATGCTTATAAAACATAAACCAAACGTTGGAGGTGGTCATTTCTTCATGCGCAGTGATAAACTCGGCACTCTAAAGCACCCGAGAGCGTTTTTTTCGATGCCAACCTAACCAGAGTGACGGGAGCGGCACAATTCAGAAAAAGTGCTCAGCTCGCCGAGAAAATGCATGCGATTTAAGCAATAAAATTAAAAATGCTTATAAAACATAAACCAAACGTTGGAGGTGGTCATTTCTTCATGCGCAGTGAATAACTCGGCACTCTAAAGCACCCGAGAGCGTTTTTTTCGATGCCAACCTAACCAGAGTGACGGGAGCGGCACAATTCAGAAAAAGCGCTCAGCTCGCCGAGAAAATGCGATTTAAGCAATACAATTAAAAATGCTTATAAAACATAAACCAAACGTTGGAGGTGGTCATTTCTTAATGCGCAGTAATAAACTCGGCACTCTAAAGCACCCGAGAGCGTTTTTTTCGATGCCAACCTAACCAGAGTGACGGGAGCGGCACAATTCAGAAAAAGTGCTCAGCTCACCGAGAAAATGCGATTTAAGCAATAAAATTAAAAATGCTTATAAAACATAAACCAAACGTTGGAGGTGGTCATTTCTTCATGCGCAGTGATAAACTCGGCACTCTAAAGCACCCGAGAGCGTTTTTTTCGATGCCAACCTAACCAGAGTGACGGGAGCGGCACAATTCAGAAAAAGTGCTCAGCTCGCCGAGAAAATGCGATTCAAGCAATAAAATTAAAAATGCTTATTAAACATAAACCAAACGTTGG